>NW_007236838.1:4218-11638 GCF_000164805.1 Carlito syrichta | reverse complement strand
CCACCACCGCAGCCTCAGCATGCCGGGCTCCCACGAGAGTTACCTTTGCCTTCCATGGAGCAGGAACGACAGGTGCACACCACCATGCCTGGCTCATTTGGGATGGATGGTAGACATGCGGTCTCACCAAGGTGCATGGGTGGTTCTCAGCCCACGAGCTCGGGCCAGCCGCTGACCTCGTCCTCGCAAAGCACTGGTATGACGAGGCTGAACCTCTGAGCCAGGCCTCAATCCTTCATCGAAAACCAGCCAGAAGGCCTGGCATGGCAGCCGACTCCTGGAATCCCTGTGTTCTGTGAGTACGATGCAGGAGGATGGCTAGAACCCAGGAACCCAAGACCAGCCCTGACCATGCAGGGAAACCCCATCCCTGCACCTATCCCAACAGGGTGTCTGGGGTCGAGGTGCACGTCATCCTGGCCACTCTGGAGGCTGAGGTGTTTGAATCACTGGAGCTTGCAATATCAAGGCTGGTGGTGAACAATGGTTGTGTCCCCGGGCCCCAGCTTGGGCAACAGAGCCAGGCCCTGTCTCCAAAATCATGTGAATCTTACAAATATTCTCAACTGAGTGTGTTCACAGGATGACTTTATTTAGGACCAGAAAAAATGGGATTGGTGGGAAAGAAATGTCCCTGGTTGAGGGATGTGTCCCTGGGCTTTCTTGGTGGAAGGTCTTCATTGTCGCGTTGGAGCATTGACCTGCCTGGGGCACATTTCACACCTCAGAGATGAGTGCTGACAAGAACCCGGCCAGGGAACCTCAGGAACTCCTGAAACAAAGCAGCAGCTGCAACTGGGTGGTGGTTGGGCCTGGAACATGCCAAGCTTGGGGGACCCTCACATGTGGGGGCACGGGGGAAAGACTGAGGGTAGAATGTTTGGAGGTGAATGGATTTCTTTTTCTTCCTTCCTTCCTTCCTTCCTTCCTTCCTTCCTTCCTTCCTTCCTTCCTTCCTTTCTTTCCGTTTCTTTCTTTACGTCTCTCTCTCTTCTGTTTCCTCACAAGGTTGTCCTGGCTGCTCTCAAACCTCCCAACTTGGACCTTCCTCTCAGCCTCAGCCTCCAAAACAGCTGTGATCAGAGGCTTTCCATTTGGTTGACATCCTGGTCTTCCTTCCTAGTCTTGACCACTGGGCCTGAGGAGATCCTCCTGCCAAGGCCTTCCCTAACCCCAAGTTTTCTGGGTTTTGCTTGGAATCGAGGTGGGGGCTTGCTCTGGTGTCCAGTCTGGTCTCAATTTCCAGGGTTCCAGCCATCTTCCCGTCTCGGCATCCCTGAGTGCCGAGGAGACAGACATGAGTCATTTGGCACTCTCTGCCCCACCAAACGTTTGAGAGTCATGCCCTTCCTTTCCCTGAGACAGTCCCTTGGAGGATAGAGTGGTTCCAACCTGGGGAATGAGGCAAGTGAATGGGTGGTGCTCTGGCAAAGACACGGCCATGTGTCAGTGTCTCCCCCTGGGAAGGGCTCAGTGGGTGACTCTGACTGCACTCTCTGAGATCCTAGGTCATTGGAAGGGAGCCAGTCTCGTGGTGCAGCCCTGAGGGGTGTTGAGGCTCTGTGCAAGTGCTCACACCTGTCATCCCATCACTCTGGGTGGTCGAGGTGGGAGGGTGGTCTGAGCCCCAGTATTTGATACCAGCTCGGGTACCTTGGTGAGACCTCGTCTCTACAAAAAAAAAAAAAAAATGAGTCAAGCGTAGTTGCAAATGTCTGTCATTACAGCCACTCGGGAGGCCTGGGTGGGAGGATCACTGGAGCCCAGCCGATGGAGGCCATGGTGTCCGAAAGCAGGTCCCTGTGCTCCAGCCTTGGTGACAGAGCAGAACTCCAACTCAGAATAATAATACCAGCCACCACCACCACCACCACAACCACAGGCCGGGATCAGGTTCTTGGCCTGACATCCACGCCCTTCAGAGGCTCAAGTGAGTGGATGGCCTGAGATTACAGATTTGACACCAGCCTGGAATATGGGGCAAGACCTCTTTTTAGCCTCAAAAATAAATCGGAAGATTAACCAGGTGTGATGGCACAGGCCTGTGGTTCCAACCACTCATGGGGCTGAGGGAGGAGGATCACCTAAGCCCAGCAGTTGGAGTCCACAGTGGCTGTGAGCATGCCTCTGCGATCTGGCCTTGGTGAGAGGGTGGGATTCCGACTCCAAATAATAATCACCACCATCACCACCACCACCAGCAGCC
Organism: Carlito syrichta; assembly: GCF_000164805.1. NCBI lineage: Eukaryota > Metazoa > Chordata > Mammalia > Primates > Tarsiidae > Carlito > Carlito syrichta. The sequence continues at coordinate 9,432 of NW_007236838.1, read as the reverse complement.
CTGCCACACAGCACGAGGAGTCACCCTCATGAATGAGAGAGGAACAGGCACTTTCCGGCCTGTCATTCAGGGGAGATTGCATGGGTGGCCACCAGGCACGTCCATCCCACAACTTCGGCCACATGCCCCAGATGGCCTAGACCCACCCTCCATATTTGTGCCCAACAGCAAAGACATGTGTGAGCTCACGTAACAAACGACCCCGAGTTAGGGCTGCCATTGGGCACAGAGCAATCAAGGTGGTCTGGCAATGACACGGCCAGCCCACGTTCGGGTTGCCCTCTCTGCCATCTTCGGCCTGAGTTAGGGTCTCTTCCTCTCCATATCACTCCATCGTCCCCTACCCACATGGACCTTTTAATGGGGATCCATGGAGACCCACCGTGATGCACATAGGAGGATTCCTTCTTTGTCACCATAGTGTCCAATGCTGCCTGGGACTTAGTGCCCAATTGTGGTTCCCAGGGCCTCGACCTGTGAGGCTAGGGTGGTCTTCCCCCCTTGGACCCCGAGCAGTCGGGACTCCGGAGGCCACTATGCCTGACTCAATTTTTGGGACTTCTCACTGAGATGAGGTCTGCCCATGTCGTCTGAGCTGGTCTCCAAGCCCTGGGCTCAGGCCACCTCCTGCCTCAGCCTACAAGGGTGTGGGTCAGACGGCCATGAGCTATGGTTCCTGGTCTGAACTCACACATTCAGTCGATGGGGGTGATGCAAAGGAATGCCCCGGGACAGATGCCACCTCATCCCATGTAGCTGGGACAGCAGGTGCCACCACATACAACTCCAGAGTTTGCCTATCGTGGAGCTATGAGGTCTTGCTACATGGCCCAGGCTGGTATTTTCTTCCAGGCTCAAATGGCCCCCAGCCTTGGCCTCCCAAATCCACAGTCCGATTGTCTACTGATCCACCATTTTTCAAGAACTCTAGGCCCAAGTCTTGTTCCTCCTTCCCAAATGATCTCTGTCTGTTCATGATGATCCCAACTCCACACACAAATGGATGCTCTCCTTTTTAAATCTTTTTTCCTTTTTTTATTTGAGTTGGAGTTTCACTCCATCACCCAGATTGGAGGATCGTGTCTCACTCCTGGCCACTGCAGCCTCGGCCTGTCGGGCTCTGGTGAACCTGTCCCCACCTTCTGAGGAACCAGAATGACAGGCACGTGCCACCACGACCAGCTCATTTGGGATGGAGGGTAGAGAAGAGGTCACGCCAAGGTGCCTGGGCGGTTCTCGGCTTGCGAGCTCAGGCTGGCTGGTGGCCTCGGACTCACAAAGCCCTGGGATGAGGATGCTGAGCTCCTGAGCCCGGTCGCGATCCTTCATGAAAAATGAACCAGAAAGCCTGGCACACCAGCGCATGCCTGAAATTCCAGGACTCTGGGAGGCCAAGGCAGGAGGATGGTTGGAGTTCAGGAGCCCAAGGCCCACCCAGGCCACACAGGGAGACCCCATCTCTGCACTCTTCCAAATAGGTGATCTGGTGTCAAGGTGCCTGTCTTCCCAGGCACTCCAAGGCTGAGGGGGGTGGAGCACCAGAGCCTGCATATCGAGACTGGTGGTGAATGCCGGTCATGTCCCAGGCCCCAGACTGGCCCACAGAGCCAGACCCTGTCTCCAAAAACACCAGAATCGTACACAGAGTCTCAACTGCATGTGGTGTGTTCACAGATCGTCTGACATTAGAGTCTGGAAAAATGGGATTGGGGGGAAGAGGGATGAGTCCCTGGCCTTTCTTGGCAGAGGGTCCTCATTGCCAAGTCGGATGGTTGGCCAGCCAGGGGCACATTTCTCACCTAGGAGAGGAGGGCTGGTAGGAACCTGGGCAGGAAGTTTGGCAGTCATTGGGGGAAGGAAGGGCTGGAAGGTACCAAGCTAGGGATACCCTCACATGTGAGGTTGGTGGGTGGGGTGAAGGACTAAGGGGCAGAAGGTTTGCAGGAGATGGATTTCTTTCATCTTTCTTTCTTTCTATCTTTTTTCTTTCTTTCCGTCCTTCCTTCCTTCCTTCCTTCCTTCCTTCCTTCCTTCCTTCCTTCCTTTCTTTCTTCCTGTGTTTCATTTCATTCCTCTGTAGGTTGCCCAGGCTGCTCTCAAACCACCCAACTCAGGCCATCCTCTTGGCCTGGGCCTCCTAAACTACAGCGATCACAGGCTTTCCATTTGGTTGACATCGTGCTCTTCCTGCTTGGTCTTGAAATCTGGGCTGGAATCAATCCTCCTGCTGACGCCTTCCCTCACCCAAGGTTTTCAGGGTTTTACTTGGGGTCGAGGAGGAGTTTTGCTATGGTGTCCAGCCTGATCTCGAGCTCCTGGGCTCCTGCCATCTTTCCGTCTTGTCCTTCCCTTGTGCCAAGGAGACATGCCTGAGTTGCCCAGCCATCCCCTTCCTCCATAGATTTGAGAGACACCCTCCCTTTCCCCAATGTTCTCCCTGGGATGAGCGAGTGGGTCCTAACTCAGAAACGAGGCGGGCAAAGGGGCGGATGGCAAGCAGAGACAAGTGGCTGCACCAGATGCACATGCCACAGAGGACTCGGTGGGCGACTTTGGTTACCCTCTCCAGGGTCCTGGGACTTTGCATGGGAATGGGGCCAGCAATGGGGCACCAAGAGTGTTGTGGAGGCTGGGTGCATGGGCTCATGCCTGTCATCCCAACTCTCTGGGAGGCCAAGGAGTCAGGATGGCCTGAATTCCTGGGTTCAAGATAAACCTGGGCACCTTGACAAATCCTCATCTCTACAAGAAGCCAAAAAAAATGAGCAGAGCGTGGTGGCACAAGCCTGTAATTCTGGCCACTCAGGAGGCCATGGAGGGAGAATTGCTGGATCCCAGCCAGTAGAGACTGTGGTGGCCTAGAGTGGGCCCCTGCGCTCTGGCCTTGGCAACAGAGTGGTACTTCGATGCAGAATAATTATACCAACCACTGTCACAACCACAGGCTGGGCTCAGAAGTTCAGCCTCACCTCCAGGCCCTTTGGAGGCCCAGGGGACTGGATGGCCTAGGCCAGTGGGTTTGATACCAGCCCAGGACATGGGGAGATACCTCATCTCAGCCATCAAAAATAAATCCAAAGATTTGCTGGGCAAGGTGGTGGAGGCCTGTGGTTCCAGTCACTTGGGGGTCCAAGGTGGGAGGATTGCCTGAGGCCAGCAGGTGGAGTCATGGTGGCCGTGAATGTGACCCAGTGATCAGGCCTGGGTGACCAAACAGGATTCCTACTCCAAATAATAAAATCACCACCACCACCACCCCTGACACCCAGCACGAAGAGTCACCTTCAGGGATGGGAAAGGAAAAGGCACTTTTGGGCCTGTTGTTCGTGGGAGGTTTCAAAGGTGGCCACTGGGCACATCCATCCTTCTCCTTTGGCCATGTGCCCCAGAAGTCCTGCCTCCACCCTCCACCCTCATGCCCCATGGCAAATAAGTCTGAGAATACACTGAACAGACGACCCTGAGGTAGGGTGTATGTCAAGCAGAGAGCAATCAAGGCAGTCCAGCAACATTGCAGCTAGCCAAGTTCCGGACGCCCTGTCTGCCACCTTCAGGTGGGTGGGCCCTTCTTCTCCCACACTCCATTGTCCCCCGCCCACGTATACCTTTACCTGGGGAGCCTTGGACACTTGTCGTGACGCCTGTCGGTGGCATCTTTTTTGTTGATGGAGTCTCTGTTAGCTGAGCTGAGGCACGGCGGCACGATTGTGGCTCCCAGTTCCTCGCTCCATGGGACTCAGGTGATCCTCCTGCCTCAGATCCCAAGCAGCCAGGACTCCAGGTGCCACCACGTCTGACTCGATTTTGGGTACCTTTCACTGAGATGAGGTCTGGCCACATTACCTGGGCTAGTCTTCCACACCTAAGCTCAGGCAGCCTCCTGCTTTGGCTTCCCAGGGCACAGGGCTAACAGCCATGAGCCAGGGTGCCCGACCAGGACTCACACATTCTGTGGGTGTGGTCGATGCTATGGAACACCCGGGGATGGAGGCGACCACATCCCGTGTATCTGGGATGGCAAGTGCAACCATGTGCAACTCCTGTGTTTGCATTTAGGGGAGCAATGAGGTCTCGCCACATGGCTCATACTGGTCCGATTTCCTGGGGTTCCAGTGGTTCCCCGCCTCACCCTCCCAAAACCACAGTTGGATTATCTGCCGATCAACCATCTTTTCGGAACTCTAGGCCGAAGACTGGGGCCTCCCTCCCAAATGATCTCTGTGTGTTCACAGTGATACCAACTCCATACACAAATGGATGCTCTTCTTTTATTTCCTTTTTTCTTTTTTTCTATTATTCGGAGTCTCACTTCATTGCCTAGGCTGAATAGTGGTGGCTTGCTACCAGCCACTGCAGCCTCAGCTGCTGGACTCTGGCGAGCCTTTCCCTGGCCTTCCCAGAAGCCAGAAAGAAGGCAGGTGCCACCACACCCGGCTTATTTGGGTTGGAGGGTTGAGACAAAGTCTCACTGAGATGTCCGGGTGGGACTCCACCAGTGGGCTCAAGTTGGCCTCTGGCCTCGGCTTCCCAATGTGCTCTGATGACGAGGTTGAGCTCCCGAGCCAACCCTCAGTCCTTCATCAAAAACAAACAAGAAGTCCTGTTGCGGCAGCCCACGCCTGGAATCTCAGGTCTCTGTGAGCCCAAAGCAGGAGGATGGCTGAATCCCAGGAGCCCGCTTTCTTTCTTTCTTTCTTTCTTTCATGCTCTCCACCTGGGCCTCCCAAACTGCTGCGATCATATGCTTTCCATTTGGATGACATTCTGGTCTTCCTGCCTGATCTTAAACTCTGGGTTGGAAGAGATCCTCCAGTGAATGTTTGCCCTCACTCAAGGTTTTCTGGGTTTTTCTTGAGGAAGATTTGTGGGCCTGCTATGGTGTTCAGCCTGGTCTTGCGCTCTCGGACTCTGGCCATCTTCCTGTCTCGGCCTCCCCAAGTGCCGAGGAGACAAATGTGAGTCACCCGGCCATCTCTGCCCCCTGAAGGTTTGAGAGTCACGCCCTCCCTTTTTCGGAGGTGGCCCCTGGGAGAAGTGAGCTGGTCCACCCTGGGGAATGAGGCGGGTGGAGTGTTAGGTGCCCCATCGTAGACACATCCCTGCACCAGGTACACCCCAAGGGGAGGGCTCAGCGGGCAACTCCAACACCCTCTCTGGGATCCCACTATGTAGGTAAGGAGTGGGCTTCCTGGTGGGGCTCCAAAACGGGTGTGG
>NW_007236838.1:3438-4198 GCF_000164805.1 Carlito syrichta | reverse complement strand
GGGTTGGAGGGTTGAGACAAAGTCTCACCGAGATGTCCGGGTGGGACTCCACCAGTGGGCTCAAGCTGGCCTCTGGCCTCGGCTTCCCAATGTGCTCTGATGACGAGGTTGAGCTCCCGAGCCAACCCTCAGTCCTTCATCAAAAACAAACAAGAAGTCCTGTTGCGGCAGCCCACGCCTGGAATCTCAGGGCTCTGTGAGCCCAAAGCAGGAGGATGGCTGGATCCCAGGAGCCCGAGGCCCACCCAGACCATGCAGGGAGACCCTGTCTCCGCACCCATTCAAACAGGTTGCTGGGCTCGAGTTGCCCATTGTCCTGGCCACTCTGGGGGCCGAGGCGGGATGATCACCAAGGCCTGCGATTTCAAGGCTGGCCGTGAGCGATGGCCATGTCCCCAGGCCCCAACTTGGGACTCAGAGCCAAACCCTGTCTCCAAAATCTTCAGAATCGTCCATAGATTCTCATCTGTGTATGGTGTGTTCACAGGGTGACTGGTTTTAGAGTCAGGAAAAATGGGATTGGAGAGGGAGAAATGTCTCTGGGTGAGGGATGTGTCCCTGGCCTTTCTTGGTGTAAGGTCCTAGTTGCTAAGTCAGAGGGTCGGCCTTCCTGGGCAACATTTCTCACCTTGGAGAGGAGAGCCATTGTACCCGGCCAGGGAGCCTCGGGAACTCCTGAATGAAAGTGGGACAGCCATTGGGGAAGGTTGGGGCTGGAAGGTGCCAAGCTTGGGGAACCCTCATGTGTGTGGGGGAGGAT
>NW_007236838.1:0-3418 GCF_000164805.1 Carlito syrichta | reverse complement strand
CTTTTCTTTCTTTCTTTCTTTCTTTCTTTCTTTCTTTCTTTCTTTCTTTCTTTCTTTCTTTCTTTCTTTCTTTCTTTCATGCTCTCCACCTGGGCCTCCCAAACTGCTGTGATCATATGCTTTCCATTTGGATGACATTCTGGTCTTCCTGCCTGATCTTAAACTCTGGGTTGGAAGAGATCCTCCAGCGAACGCTTGCCCTCACCCAAGGTTTTCTGGGTTTTTCTTGAGGAAGATTTGTGGGCCTGCTATGGTGTTCAGCCTGGTCTCAAGCTCTCGGACTCTGGCCATCTTCCTGTCTTGGCCTCCCCAAGTGCCGAGGAGACAAATGTGAGTCACCCGGCCATCCCTGCCCCCTGAAGGTTTGAGAGTCACGCCCTCCCTTTTTCGGAGGTGGCCCCTGGGAGAAGTGAGCTGGTCCACCCTGGGGAATGAGGCGGGTGGAGTGTTAGGTGCCCCATCGTAGACACATCCCTGCACCAGGTACTCCCCAAGGGGAGGGCTCAGTGGGCAACTCCAACACCCTCTCTGGGATCCCACTATGTAGGTAGGGAGTGGGCTTCCTGGTGGGGCTCCAAAACGGGTGTGGAGGCCGGGGGCATGAGCTCATGCCTGTCATCTTGGTGGTCTGGGAGGCTGAGGTGAGAGGATGCCCTGAGCCCAAGGGTTGGAGACCAGCCCGGGGACCTAGGTGAGACCTCATCTCTACAAGAAGCAAAAAAATGAGCTGAGCGTGGTGGCACATACCTGTCATTTCAGGCACTTGGAAGGCCACAGCAATAGGATTGCCAGAGCCCAAATGGTGGAGGCCGCGGTGGCTGATAGAGCGTCCCTGTGCTATGGCCTGGGTGACAGAGTGAGACTCCGAAGCAGAATATTAATACTCACAACTACCAACGACAACCACAGGCAAGGCTCAGGGGATCAGTCTGGCAATCTGGCCCTTCAAGGTCCAGGAGAGTGGGCAGCCTGAGCCTGCAGGTTAGAGACCTGCCTAGGACATGAGGTGAGACCACGTCTCAGCCATCAAAAAAAAATCCAAAGATTAGCTGGGGATGGTGGCTGAGGCCTGTGGTTCCAGTCAATTGGGGGACCGAGGAGGGAGGATGGCCTGAGCCCGGCAGGTGGAGTCTGCCCCTTGACTGTGCCCCTGCACCCTGGCCTGGGTGACCTTTGGATTGGCAGGATTCTAATTCCAAATAATAAAATTACCATCAGCGCCACCACCACCACTCCTGCCACCCAGTGCAAGGAGTCACCTTGAAGGATGGCAGAGGCAAATGCACCTTCCAGCCTGTCATTTTCAGGATGTTCCAAAGGTGGTCACCAGGCACATCCATCCCGCACCTTTGGCCATGTGTCCCAGAAAGCCTGCCTCAACCCTCCACACTCTTGCCCCATAACAAAGATGTATGTGAGCTCACAGAACAGACGGTATCCAGTTAGGGTGGCCATCGGGCACAGAGTGATAAAGGCAATCCAGCAACACCACAACCAGCCCAGGTTCCGTTCACTCTGCCTGTCACCTTTGGGGTGAGGGATGGCCCTTTCCTCTCGTGATAGCCCCATTGTTCCCCACCAACATGGACCTTTCCTTGGGTTGCCATGAACTCCCATAGTGACGTACTTGGGAGGCATCTTTTCATTGCCAGAGTCTCTTTTGGTTGGACTGGGGCACAGCATCACGGTTGTGACTCCCTGAGTCTTGACCTGTGGGGCTCAGGCACTCCTCCCACCTCGGGTTCCTAGCAACTGGTACTCCAGGGGTCACCATGCCTGACTTGATTTTGGAGACCTCTCACTGAGACAAGTTCTGGGCACATTGCCTGGGCTGGTCTCCAACCTCTGGGCTCAGGCAACCTCCTGCCTCGGCCTTCTAGGATGCAGGGCTCACAGCCATGTGCCACAGTGCCCGGCCTGGACTCACATGTTATGTCAGTGGGGGCGATGCAAAGAAATGCCCCAGGATGGAGGCCATCACAACCCGTGAAGCTGGGACTGTGGGAGCCACCACGTACAACACCAGTGTTTATGATCCGAGGAGTGACGAAGTCTCACTACTTGACCCAGGCTGCTCTCAAACTCCCAGGCTCCAGTGGTCCCCTGAACCAGCCTTCCCAAACCACAGACCAATTGTCTGCCAATCCACCGTCTTTCAGGAACTCTAGACCCAAGGCTGGGGCCTCCTTCCCAAACGATTTCTGTATGTTCAGGGTGATCACGACTTCATACACAAATGAATGTTCTTTTTTTTTCTTTTTTCCTTTTTTTCTTTGACTCAGAGTCTCACTCCATCACCCAGGCTGTAGAGTGGTGGCTCACTCCTGGCCACCACAGCCTCAGCCCGATGGGTTCCAGTGAGCCTTACTTGGCCTTCCCATGAGCCAGAATGATGGGCATACACCACCACACCCAGCTCATTTGGGATGGAGGATAGAGACGAGGTCTCACTGAGGTGTCCAGGCAACTCTCCACCTGTGAGCTCAGACCAAACACTGGCCGCCATAGCATCCCCAAAGCTCTGCGATGAGGAGGCTGAGCTCCTGAGTCTGGCCTTGGTCCTTCTTCAGAAAAAAACCAGAAAGCCTGGTGCAGCATCCAATGCCTGGAATCCCAGTGCTCTGGGAGACCAAGGAGGGAAGAGGGCTTCAGCCCAGGGACTCAAGGCCAGTCCAGGCCACAGAGGGAGACCCCTTCTCTGCACCCATTCAAACAGGTGGACTGGGGTCGAGGTGCCCGTCATCCCGGCCACTCTGGAGGCAGGGGTGGGAGGTTCACAGAACTGACGATTTTGAGGCTGGCAGTGAACAATGGTCATGTCCCTGGGTTCCAGTGTAGGCCACACAGTCAGACCCTGTCTCCAAAACCATCAGAATTGTAAACAGATTCTCATCTGCGCGGGGTGTGTCCACAGAGCAGTTGACTTTAAAGCCAGGAAAAATGGGATGAGGAGGGAAGAAATGTCCCCAGGTGAGTGATGTGTCCCTGGACTTTCTTGGTGGAAGGTCCGCATTGCTGAGTCAGAGTGTTGGCCTGTGTGGGGAACATTTCTCAACACGGTGAGGAATGCCAGCAGGAACCCGGCCAGGGAGCCTAGGGAACTCCCGCATCAAAGCGGGATCAGCCATTGAGAGTGTTGAGGATGGAAGATGACGAGTTTGGAGGACCCTCAAATGTGGGTGGGGCTGAGGCAAGGACTGAGGGCAGAAGATTTGCAGGAGAATGGATTTCTTTCTTTCTTTCCTTGTTTCTTCCATTTTTTTCCTCACTAGGTTGCACAGGTTGCTCTCAAGCTGTCCAACTCTGGCCATCCTCTGGGCCTGGCCTTCCAAACTGCTGTGATCACAGGTTTTCCATTTGGTCGACATCCTGGTCTTCCTGCCTCTTCTTGAACTTTGGCCAGAGGCGATCCTCCTGC
>NW_007236837.1:0-3206 GCF_000164805.1 Carlito syrichta | reverse complement strand
ACACCCTCTCTGGGATCCCACTATGTAGGTAGGGAGTGGGCTTCCTGGTGGGGCTCCAAAACGGGTGTGGAGGCCGGGAGCATGAGCTCATGCCTGTCATCTTGGTGGTCTGGGAGGCTGAGGCGAGAGGGTGCCCTGAGCCCAAGGGTTGGAGACCAGCCCGGGGACCTAGGTGAGACCTCATCTCTACAAGAAGCAAAAAAATGAGCTGAGCGTGGTGGCACATACCTGTCATTTCAGGCACTTGGAAGGCCACAGCAATAGGATTGCCAGAGCCCAAATGGTGGAGGCTGCGGTGGCTGATAGAGTGTCCCTGTGCTATGACCTGGGTGACAGAGTGAGACTCCGAAGCAGAATATTAATACTCACAACTACCAGCACAACCACAGGCAAGGCTCAGGGGATCAGTCTGGCAACCTGGCCCTTCAAGGCCCAGGAGAGTGGGCAGCCTGAGCCTGCAAGTTAGAGACCTGCCCAGGACATGAGGTGAGACCACGTTTCGGCCATCAAAAAAAATCCAAAGATTAGCTGGCGATGGTGGCTGAGGCCTGTGGTTCCAGTCAATTGGGGGACCGAGGAGGGAGGATGGCCTGAGCCCGGCAGGTGGAGTCTGCCCCTTGACTGTGCCCCTGCACCCTGGCCTGGGTGACCTTTGGATCGGCAGGATTCTGATTCCAAATAATAAAATTACCATCAACGCCACCACCACCACTCCTGCCACCCAGTGCAAGGAGTCACCTTGAAGGATGGCAGAGGTAAAGGCACTTTCCAGCCTGTCGTTTTCAGGATGTTTCAAAGGTGGTCACCGGGCACATCCATCCTGCACCTTTGGCCATGTGTCCCAGAAAGCCTGCCTCAACCCTCCACACTCTTGCCCCATAACAAAGATGTATGTGAGCTCACAGAACAGATGGTCTCGAGTTAGGGTGGCCATCGGGCACAGAGTGATAAAGGCAATCCAGCAACACCACAACCAGCCCAGGTTCCGTTCACTCTGCCTGTCACCTTTGGGGTGAGGGAGGGCCCTTTTCCTCTCCTGATAGCCCCATTGTTCCCCACCAACATGGACCTTTCCTTGGCTTGCCATGAACTCCCATCGTGACGTACTTGGGAGGCATCTTTTCATTGCCAGAGTCTCTTTTGGTTGGAATGGGGCACAGCATCACGGTTGTGACTCCCTGAGTCTTGACCTGTGGGGCTCAGGCACTCCTCCCACCTAGGGTTCCTAGCAACTGGTACTCCAGGGGTCACCATACCTGACTTGATTTTGGAGACCTCTCACTGAGACAAGTTCTGGGCACATTGCCTGGGCTGGTCTCCAACCTCTGGGCTCAGGCAACCTCCTGCCTCGGTCTTCTAGGGTGCAGGGCTCACCGCCATGTGCTACAGTGCCCGGCCTGGACTCACACGTTATGTCAGTGGGGGCGATGCAAAGAAATGCCCCAGGATGGAGGCCATCACAACCCGTGAAGCTGGGACTGTGGGAGCCACCACATACAACACCAGTGTTTATGATCCGAGGAGTGACGAAGTCTCGCTACTTGACCCAGGCTGCTCTCAAACTCCCAGGCTCCAGTGGTCCCCTGCACCAGCCTTCCCAAACCACAGACCAATTGTCTTCCAATCCACCGTCTTTCAGGAACTCTAGGCCCAAGGCTGGGGCCTCCTTCCCAAATGATTTCTGTATGTTCAGGGTGATCACGACTTCATACACAAATGAATGTTCTTCTTTTTTTTCTTTTTTCCTTTTTTTCTTTGACTCAGAGTCTCACTCCATCACCCAGGCTGTAGAGTGGTGGCTCACTCCCGGCCACCACAGCCTCAGCCCGATGGGTTCCAGTGAGCCTTACTTGGCCTTCCCATGAGCCAGAATGATGGGCATACACCACCACACCCAGCTCATTTGGGATGGAGGATAGAGACGAGGTCTCACTGAGGTGTCCAGGCAACTCTCCACCTGTGAGCTCAGACCAAACACTGGCCGCCATAGCATCCCAAAGCTCTGCGATGAGGAGGCTGAGCTCCTGAGTCTGGCCTTGGTCCTTCTTCAGAAAAAAACCAGAAAGCCTGGTGCAGCATCCAATGCCTGGAATCCCAGTGCTCTGGGAGACCAAGGAGGGAAGAGGGCTTCAGCCCAGGGACTCAAGGCCAGTCCAGGCCACAGAGGGAGACCCCTTCTCTGCACCCATTCAAACAGGTGGACTGGGGTCGAGGTGCCCGTCATCCCGGCCACTCTGGAGGCAGGGGTGGGAGGTTCACAGAACTGACGATTTTGAGGCTGGCAGTGAACTGTGGTCATGTCCCTGGGTTCCAGTGTAGGCCACACAGTCAGACCCTGTCTCCAAAACCATCAGAATTGTAAACAGATTCTCATCTGCGCGGGGTGTGTCCACAGAGCAGTTGACTTTAGAGCCAGGAAAAATGGGATGAGGAGGTAAGAAATGTCCCCAGGTGAGCGATGTGTCCCTGGACTTTCTTGGTGGAAGGTCCGCATTGCTGAGTCAGAGGGTCGGCCTGTGTGGGGAACATTTCTCAACACGGTGAGGAATGCCAGCAGGAACCCGGCCAGGGAGGCTAGGGAACTCCCGCACCAAAGCGGGATCAGCCATTGAGGGTGTTGTGTTGAGGATGGAAGATGACGAGTTTAGAGGACCCTCAAATGTGGGTGGGGCTGAGGCAAGGACTGAGGGCAGAATATTTGCAGGAGAATGGATTTCTTTCTTTCCTTGTTTTTTCCATTTTTTTCCTCACTAGGTTGCACAGGCTGCTCTCAAGCTGTCCAACTCTGGCCATCCTCTGGGCCTGGCCTTCCAAACTGCTGTGATCACAGGTTTTCCATTTGTCGACATCCTGGTCTTCCTGCCTCTTCTTGAACTTTGGGCCAGAGGCGATCCTCCTGCCAAGGCCTGCCCTCGCCCGAAGTTTTCTGGGTTTTGTTTGGGGTCAAGGTGGGGTCTTGTTCTGGTGTCCAGATTGGTCTCGAGTTCCTGGGCTTTGGTCGTCTTTCCGTCTTGGCCTCCTCGATTCCCAAGGAGACAGGTATGAGTCTTCTGATGATACCCGCTCCCAGATGGTTTGAGAGTCAAGCCTTCCCTTTCCCAGAGGCAGCCCCTGGGAGGAGTGAGTGGGTCCATCCTGGGGAGAATGGGGGAGGAGGGTTAGGTGCCTCAGCAAAGATGCACACCTGAGCCAGATATCCCCATGGG
>NW_007236836.1:0-668 GCF_000164805.1 Carlito syrichta | reverse complement strand
TGGGGTCAAGGTGGAGTCTTGTTCTGGTGTCCAGATTGGTCTCGAGTTCCTGGGCTTTGGCCGTCTTTCTGTCTTGGCCTCCTCAATTCCCAAGGAGACAGGTATGAGTCTTCTGATGATACCCTCTCCCAGATGGGTTGAGAGTCAAGCCTTCCCCTTCCCAGAGGCAGCCCCTGGGAGGAGTGAGTGGGTCCATCCTGGGGAGGATGGGGGAGGAGGGTTAGGTGCCTCAGCAAAGATGCACACCTGAGCCAGATATCCCCATGGATAGGACTCAGTGGGTTTAGCAGTGGGTCCCCGAGAGGGGTGTGGAGGCTGGTCAGGGGCTCACGCCTGTCATCTTGGTTCTCTGGGAGGCTGAGGCTAGAGGATGGCCTGAGCCGAAGGTTCAAGACCATCCTGTGCATCTTGGAGTGACCTGTCTCTACAAGAAGCCAAAAAATGAGCCGAGTGTTGTGGCACACACTTGTCATTCCAGCCACTTGGGAGGCCATGGCAGAAGGATTACCAGAGGCCAGCTGGTGGAGGATGCGGTGGCCAAGAGTTGGTCCCTGCATTATGTCCTGGCCTCCAGAGTAGGACTAAGACTTAGAATATTATTACCAACCACCACCACCACCACAACCACAGGCTGGGATCAGGGGATCAGCCTGGCATCCCAGCCTTTG
>NW_007236835.1:0-615 GCF_000164805.1 Carlito syrichta | reverse complement strand
CAGGGGATGTAGTGGCCTCCAACCCGAGGCATGCTTATGCATCTACCCTGCCAACAGGACTAGCGAATCCAGGCTGGGCATCGTGGTTCATGACCAGCAGCCCTGTGCCCTTGGATGCTGAGGCTGTAGGCTGCCTGAGTCCAGGTTTTGGAGACCAGCCCGGGTGACATGGCCAGACCTCATCTTAGTGACAGTTCTGAAAAATCGAGTCAGACATGGACCCAGCTGATCAAGGGACAAGGCGGGAGGACCACTTGAGCCCTGCAGGTCAAAACTCCAGGAGCCACAATCATGCTGCCATGCCCCAGCCTGGCCGAAGGAGACTCCGGTGACAAAAACACACCTCCAATATGCACATGATGGGCCTCCATGGCTCCCCAGTAAATGACCAGCATTGGCAGGGGACAATGGAGTGATCTAGACAGAAAAGGGCCCTCCCTACCCCTGAAGGTGATAGGCAGGGTGACCAGAACCTGGAATGACCATGGTTTTGTTGACCTGCCTTGATCGCTTTGTGCCTGATGGACATTCTAGCTCAGGGCCATCTGTTTCTAGAGCTCACACAAGTCTTTGCTGTGGGGCATGAGTGTGGTGGATGAAGGTAGACCTTCTGGG
>NW_007236834.1:4984-6121 GCF_000164805.1 Carlito syrichta | reverse complement strand
CAGGTATCTTTTTTATAGAGTGATTTGTGTTCTTCAGGGTATATTCCCAGTAGGGGGATTGCAGGGTCATATGGAAGGTCAATTTTTAGAGCTTTTAGGAATCGCGACACTGCTTTCCACAGAGGTTGCACTAGTTTACACTCCCACCAACAGTGTAGAAGTGTTCCCTTTTCACCACACCCTCTCCAGCAGCTGTTATTTTTTGAGTTGTTGATAATTGCCATTCTGACTGGAGTTAGGTGGTATCTCAGTGTGGTTTTGATTTGCATCTCCCTGATGATTAGTGAGGTTGAGCATTTCTTCATGTGTTTGTTGGCTGCTCGAATGTCTTCTTTTGTGAAGTGTCTGTTCATGTCTTTTGCCCATTTTATAATGGGGTTGTTTGTTTTCTTCTTTTCAGTACGTTTCAGTTCCTTGTAGATCCAGGATGTTAAGCCTTTGTTAGACCTAGAGTTGGCAAAGACTTTTTCCCAGTCTGTAGGCTGTCTCCCTGCTCTCTTGATGGTTTCTTTGGCTTTGCAGAAGCTTGTCAGTTTAATAAGGTCCCATTTGTCTATCTTCTCTCTTAAGTCCTGTGGGTTTCGGGTTTTGTACAGGAATTGGATGCCAGTTCCGATTTCCATGAGAGTATTTCCTTCCTTTTCTAAGGTTCTTATGGTTTGAGGTTTTACATTTAGGTCTCTGATCCATTTGGAGTTAACCTTTGTGCATGGGGATAGATAGGGGTCCTGTTTCAATCTTCTGCATGTGGTCAGCCAGTTTTCCCAGCACCACTTACTGAATAGGTTCTCCTCTCCCCATTGGAAGGTGGTGGGGGATTTGTCGAAGATGAGTTGGTTGAAAAATTGAAGTTTTGCTTCTGGAATCTCAAGTATGTTCCATTGATCTATATGCCTGTTCGTGTACCAGTACCAAGCTGTTTTGATGATTGTAGCTGTATAGTAAAGTTTGAAGTATGGTATTGTGATAACACCTGCTTTGTTTTTTTTTGTTGAGGATTAGTTCTGGCTATTCTTGGACGTTTGTGTTCCATATGAATCCCTGTGTTGTTTTCTCTAGGTCTGAGAAGAATGTTGTTGGTAATTTGATGGGTATTGCATTGAATTTGTAGATTGCCTTAGGTAAGATGGACATCTT
>NW_007236834.1:2940-3417 GCF_000164805.1 Carlito syrichta | reverse complement strand
GTCCTGGATTTGGGCTTTTATTTTGGTGATCTGGATTCTTCTGCTGAAATTAGGGTTTTTGTTGTCTTGCTTTTCCAGCTTCTTTAGGTGACTTGTTAGACTGTGAATTTCTGTTCCTTCTATTTTCTTCATGTGTGTTTGTAGGGATGTAAATTCTCCTCTTACTACAGCTTTCAGGGCATCCCAGAGATTTTGGTAAGATGTTTTCTCATTTTCATTTGTTTCCAGGTATCTTTTGATCCCTGTTTTGATTTCGTCGTTGACCCAGGAGTTATTTAGCATCATGCTGTTTAGTGTCCATGTCTTTGTGGGTTTGGGGGGGTCTTTGTTGGTGTCAATGTTTATTTTTATTCCACTGTGGTCCGAGAAGGTGTTTGGTAGAATTTTGGTCCTTTTAAATTTGCTTATGCTTGATTTATGGCCGAGTATGTGGTCAATCTTACAATATGTTCCATGTGGTGATGAGTAAAATGTGTA
>NW_007236834.1:0-1286 GCF_000164805.1 Carlito syrichta | reverse complement strand
TTCCTTCCCTCCACGTCACTGTGTTCTTTAATTCTGTTATTCAGGGGTAAAGGGATTGGTTTTACTTCTGTTTGTTCAATCTCCTATTCTTTATGTATGTCCTCTTACTTTGTTCAATTCTGAAGTTGCACAGTAGGTTGGAGGTGGTCCTTTTTGCAGTTTTGAGATGTACTTAAGGGGAGAGCTGTGATTCAAAATCTGTCTGGAAAAATTAAAATAAAAAAATAAAGTATTCTAGGCAGTTGAGAAAGATGAAATTCTCCTCCAGATCATTTTACAAAGTTAACATCACACTGATACACAAGCCTGATACACACTGATACACAAATCCACAAAAAAAGAGAACTACAGGCCAATGTTTCTAATGAACATAGATGCAAAAATTCTCAACAAGATTCCAGCAAACTGGATCCAACAACACATCTCAAAAATCATCCACCATGACCAAGAAGGCTTAATCCCCAGTATGCAGGGCTGGTTCAACATCTGCAAGACAATAAGTGTAATTCAGTACACTAACAGATGTAAAAACAGTGACACGTGATGATATTATTAGATGCAGTAAAAACTTTTGATAAAATCCAGCATCTCTTCTTGTTAAAAACCCTCAAACACCTAGGTATAGAAGGAACATAGCCTCAAAATAACACGTTCCATCTACAATTAACCCATAACTAGCATATTGTTAAACATACAAAAATTGGAAACATTTCCCCTGAAAACTGGAACAAGACAAAGCTCCCCACTCTCATCTCTCTTGTTCAACCTTCTATTGGAAGTCCTAGCTAAAGTAATTAGACATGAGAAGGAAATCAGGGGTATCCAAATAGGAAAAGAGAAAGTCAAGTTATCTCTGTTTGTTGATAATATGATCCTATACCTCAAAAATCTAAGAGAATCTATCAGAAACCTACTTGCACTGATAAAGGACTTTGGCAAAGCCTCAGGGTACAAAAATGTGCAAAAGACAGTCACTTTCTTATACACCAACCACCAGCCAGAGAACCAAATAAAAAGCACAATTCCATTCACAATAGCCACAAGGAAAACTAAATTCCTTGGCATCTTTCTAACCAAAGAAGTGAAAGACCTTTCAATGAAAACTACAGAACACTGCTCAAAGAAATCAAATATGACACAAACAAATGGAAAAATATTCTATGCTCCTGGATAGGAAGAATCAAAATTGTTAAGATGGTCATCCTACCAAAGGCAATCTACAGATCCAATGCAATACCCATTAAATTACCAACATCATTCTTCTCAGACCTGGAAATAACAATACA
>NW_007236833.1:8071-11891 GCF_000164805.1 Carlito syrichta | reverse complement strand
GAGTCCTCAGGGCTGCAGGCAGCCTACAGAATTACATGGGCCTGGAATGAACTGGCTTGGCTACTCATCTTTTTTTTCTCCTTGACTGGTTTTTCTTGAGGGAAGGCATTAGATATCCAAGTTCTTTAGGGCCTTGGTGCCTGCCATCTGCGACTCATGTTTGCCATTCCTGGGACTGCACTTCCTCTCCCTCATTGTTAGGCATTCTGTGCCCTTGACCGCCTCTTTTTTCTAGGGTCCAGATTCCTATCCAGTCTCTGCTGATCTACGTCATTTTTCGAACTGCCACATCTCCTTGATTCTAGCTAACTGGCAAGTTTGGGTGGAGGTTGTTTTAGAGGACAGAGCTGAAGGTTTGGCTCTTCCACAGCAGCCCTCATCCAGCCATGAGGTGCTACCACTGCCCACTCAGATGTCAGGCTGGATGCCAAACTCTGTTAATGCTGGCCCTGCCTCTGGAAGCCACGATACCCAGTCTCTAGTCAGCACCCCAAACCTGGCCTTCAGTCTCACACTTTCTCCAGCCCAGCATTCAGGAACACTCCTCTACTCAAGTTCCCTTTCGCTCTAGACAGGGTTCCTGTCTTCAGGTTCACTTAAGCCTAGGGAACAAATGTCCAGACATCCTCTTCTCTCTCCTCTTTCTTATGACTTCTTGGCCCCTGAGGATTTTAACTTTCGTGTTATTTTTGTCTTTTGTGCTGGCACTTGGGTTGGCTCCATTATCTGATACTCCCTGACCTAACTTTTAGGCCCCAGAGAACCAGGACATTTGTGTCTAGGATGCCAACATTTGGCTCCCTAAAACTCTAGATACACACATACACACACACACACACACTCAAACACAGTTGAAGGTCTGTTTGTTTTTTTGTCATTCTGGATTTAGTTGAAAGCCCCAAATATTGGACTCCTTGGATCTGAGTGTGCCTACAGAGAGCTTTTTTGAAGCCAACTTTTTCTTAAATGTGTCTGGGCACCTCCCTTCCCTCAATGCAATTGTTTTCTCACAGACTACGCTTGGACCTGATTCTATCTCCCATATCCCCTCTTCCCAGCACCCCACATTTTATGTATTCACTGCTCACTTGTAATTTTCCACACACCAATGATTTTCCTGTGTTTCTCCAGAGGGATTTCCATAAGACAGTCCATGCAGCTGGTTCACTGCTCAGATCCCCCTCTTCAGGCTGCTCATTCAATCCTGCTAGATTTCTTCACCTGCAGGAATTTGCCATCATCTATAAGTCAGTCACCTGGCACAAGTGGTTGCTCTCACTCTTTTCTGAGTACAGGCAACAGCCAGAACTCATTGGTATAAAGAAAAACTGGGGACCAATGTAGGGCCTTAGAGCTTGTTGTGTTCTCTAGAGCCCTCCCTGGGATCAGGCTGAAACTGGTGTCCAGCCAAAACTGGCCCCATTTAGTTTCATTTGACTGTCCTGCCTAAGTTTTCTCCTGTCCTCTCTCAGTACACTTCTGCAACTGGTGTTTTATGATCGTCTTCTAGGAAATGTGACCCACAGACAGCACCAGTTACAATTCTTTTTTTTTTTTATCAATCAGTATTTTTTATTATGGTTTTGTGGGGTACAGATAAGGGTTAGGTGTACAATTACGTTTCATGCTGTCACCCTGTTGATAAGAGGTGTTTTCCCATCCCCCGACAGATATTTGCTACGGTTAATCCCATCCCCCCCCCATAGTTTCCCAGTACCATCAGTCATTTTCTTATAGTATTACATTGGATGTTCAAGGTCCTTTATATGAGTGAGAACATGTGATGTTCGGATCTTTGTTTCTGTGAGAGGTCACTCAGTATTATAGACTCTAGTTCCATCCAGGTTGCTGCAAAATTCATGATTTTGTTCTTTTTTATGGCTGCGTAGTATTCCATCGTGTATATGTACCACATTTTTTTAATCCAGACCTCTTTTGATGGGCAGCATGGTTGCTTCCAGGTTCTTGCTATTGTGAACAATGCTGCGATAAACATACGTGTGCAGGTATCTTTTTTATACAGTGATTTGTGTTCTTCAGGGTATATTCCCAGTAGGGGGATTGCAGGGTCATATGGAAGGTCAATTTTTAGAGCTTTTAGGAATCGCCACACTGATTTCCACAGAGGTTGGACTAGTTTACACTTCCACTAGTATAGAAGTGTTCCCTTTTCACCACACCCTCTCCAGCAGCTGTTATTTTTTGAGTTGTTGATAATTGCCATTCTGACTGGAGTTCGGTGGTATCTCAGTGTGGTATTGATTTGCATCTCCCTGATGATTAGTGAGGCTGAGCATTTCTTCATGTGTTTGTTGGCTGCTCGAATGTCTTATTTTTTGAAGTGTCTGTGCATATCTTTTGTCCATTTTGTAATGGGGTTGTTTGTTTTCTTCTTTTCAGTGTACTTCAGTTCCTTGTAGATGCAGGATGTTAAGCCTTTGTCAGACCTAGAGTTGGCAAATACTTTTTCCCAATCTGTAGGCTGTCTCCCTGCTCTCTTGATGGTTTCTTTCGCTTTGCAGAAGCTTGTCAGTTTAATAAGGTCCCATTTGTCTATCTTCTCTCTTAAGTCTGTGGGTTTCAGGTTTTGTACAGGAATTGGATGCCAGTTCCGATTTCCATGAGAGTATTTCCTTCCTTTTCTAAGGTTCTTATGGTTTGAGGTTTTACATTTAGGTCTCTGATCCATTTGGAGTTAACCTTTGTGCATGGGGATAGATAGGGGTCCTGTTTCAATCTTCTGCATGTGGTCAGCCAATTTTCCTAGCACCATTTACTGAATAGGTTCTCCTCTCCCCATTGGTAGGTGGTGGGGGCTTTGTCGAAGATGAGTTGGTTGAGAAATTGAGGTTTTGCTTCTGGAATCTCAATTCTGTTCCATTGATCTATATGCCTGTTCCTGTACCAATACAAAGCTGTTTTGATGATTATAACTTTATAGTAAAGTTTGAAGTCTGGTATTGTGATACCACCTGCTCTTTTTTTTTGCTAAGGATTGTTCTGGCTATCTGGACGTTTGTGTTTCCATATGAATCCTGTGTTGTTTTTTCTAGGTCTGAGAAGAATATTGTGGCAATTAATGGGTATTGCATGAATTTGTAGATTGCGTTAGGTAAGATGGACATCTTCACAATGTTGATTCTTCCGACCCATGATCATGGGATATTTTTCCATTTGTTCATGTCAGCTTTGATTTCTTTGAGCAGTGTTTTGTAATTTTCATTGTAAAGGTCTTTCACGTCTCTGGTTAGGAAGATGCCAAGGTACTTCATTTTTTGTGTGGCTATTGTGAATGGAATTGTGTTTTTTCTTTGGGTTCTGTTTGTTTATTATTGGTGTAGAGAAATGTGATTGTGTTTTGTACATTTATTTTGTATCCTGAGACTTTGCCAAAGCCTTTTACAGATTCTCTTGGGTTTTCAAGGTACACCATCATGTCATCTGCATAGAGAGATAACTTGACTTCCTCTTTTCCTATTTGAATACCTCTGATTGCCTCCTTTTCTCTGATTGCTCTAGCTAGGATGTCCAATACTATGTTGAACAGGAGGGTAGAGAGTGGGCATCCTTGTCTAGTTCCAGTTTTCAGGGGAATTGGTTCCAATTTTTGTCCATTTAGGAGTATGCTGGCTGTGGGTTTCTCATAGACGGCTTTTACTATTTTGAGGTATGTTCCCCATATGCCTAGATGTTCAAGGGTTTTTATCAAGAAGGGGTGCTGGATTTTATAAAAGGCTTTTTCTGCATCTACTGATATGATCATGTGGTTTTTGTTTTGACATCTGTTGATGTATTTAATTACATTTATGGTTTACGAATG
>NW_007236833.1:0-7677 GCF_000164805.1 Carlito syrichta | reverse complement strand
CTCCTCCTTGAATGTCTTGTAGAATTGTGCTGGAAAGCCATCTGGACCTGCTTTTCATGCTTATTAGGTTTTTTCTGTAGGAAGTTTTCTTATTACGTAGCTGATTTCCTTGATTGTTATTGGTGTATTTAGTGTCTCAATTACTTCTTGTTCCAACCTAGGTAGGTTGTGTGATGTCAGAAAGTCCTCCATTTCCTTATGGTTTTCAAGTTTGTTTCCATACAAGTGTACGTAGTAGTCTCTAATGATCTTTTGTATTTCTTCAGGGTCAGATGTGACTTCATCTTTTGTGTTTCTGATTTTGCTTATTTGGTTTTGTTCTCATTTTTTCTTGGTCAATCTAGCTAGGGACCATCAATCTTGTTTACCTTTTCAAAGAACCAGCTTTTTGTTTCATTGTTTTTTTGTATTATCTTTTTGTCTTCTATGTCCTGGATTTGGGTTTTTATTTTGGTGATCTGGATTCTTCTGCTGAAATTAGGGTTTTTGTGGTCTTGCTTTTCCAGCTTCTTTAGGTGGCTTGTTAGGTTGTCAATTTCTGTTCCTTCCATTTTCTTCATGTGTGTTTGTAGGGACATAAATTCCCCTCTTACTACAGCTTTCAGAGCATCTGAGAGATTCTGGTAAGATGTTTCTTCATTTTCATTTGTTTCCAGGTATCTTTTGATCCCTGTTTTGATTTCATCATTGACCCAGGAGTTGTTTAGCATCATGCTGTTTAGTGTCCATGTCTTTGTGAGTTTTGGGGGAACTTTGTTGGTTTCAACGTTTATTTTTATTCCACTGTGGTTCGAGAAGGTGTTTGGTAGAATTTAGGTTCTTTTAAATTTGCTTATGCTTGATTTATGGCCGAGTATGTGGTCATCTTAGAATATGTTCCATGTGGTGATGAGTAGAATGTGTATTCTGTGGTCTTTGGATGGAGTGTTCTGTAGGTATCAATTAAGTCCATTTGGTCCAAAGTCACATTAAGGTTCCGGATCTCCTTGCTGATTTTTTGTCCTGATGATCTGTCTAGGGTTGTGAGTGGAGTATTAAAGTCCCCAGTTATGATAGTGTTAGAATCAATATCTTTCTTTAGTTTTCCAAGATGTTGCTTTATGAAAGTTGGCGCACCTATGTTGGGTGCATATATGTTTAGGATAGATAGGATAGATTTCTTGTTGATGGATTGAGCCTTTTATCATTATGTAGTGGCCTTTTGTACCTTTTTTGATTTTTAATAGCTTGAAGGGTATTTTGTCTGAAATTAAGATTGCTACTCCTCCTTTCTTTTGTATTCCGTTCGCCTGAAAGTTTGTTTCCCATCCTCTTACTTTGAGTCTGTGGGTGTCCTTTCTAGTGAGGTGAGTCTCTTGAAGGCAATAGATTGTTGCCTGATGATATTTTATCCATTTTGCCTTTCTATGTCTTTTCAGTGGTGCATTTATTCCGTTCACATTTAGTCTAATAATTGAAATGCAAGAGTTGATCCCTGTCATAAGGTTCTTACAGAGTTGTTCCTGTTTGTTTGTTGTCTTTCTTTGGGTTTTGGAGTTGGTTCATGTGTGTTTTTAATCTTTTGCCTGTACTCTTGTGAAGAATCCTGTTGTTCTTTTTTTCTTTTTCTTCTGTGTTCAGTACTTTCTTAAGTGTTTCTTGTAGAGGTGGTCTAGTGGCAGCGTAGGTTCTTAGGGATTGGATATCTGCAAAAGATTTCAATTCTCCCTCACTAATGAAGCTTAGTTTGGCTGGGTAGGTTATTCTTGGTTGAAATTGTTTCTCTTTTAGAACTTTGAAGATAGGGCTCCAGGCTCTCCTGGCCTGCAAGGTTTCTGTGGATAAATCTGCTGCTATTCTAATTGATTTTCCCTGGTAGGTAGTCTGGCCTTTTTCTCTTGCTGCCTTTAGGATTTTTCCTTTCATAGCTACTTTGTTTCGAATTATTATGTGTCTGGGAGTTGGTCTTCTCGTTTGTTGTCTTGCAGGGGTTCTCTGAATCTCTTGTGTTTGAATTTTTTCATCCTTGATGAGATGAGGGAAGTTTTCTTGAATGATTTCATGAAATGTTTGTTCCAGTGTGGCTTCTGTTTCTCTTTCTGCCTCAGGAAGCCCAATTACTCTTAGGTTTGGTCTCTTGAAGTGATCATTCATCTCTTGCAGGTTTTGTTCTGTCTTTTTGAGCTTCTTTTCTATGCTTTTGACAGTTTGGGTTAGTTCTGTGTTTTGGTCTTCGAGCTCTGAGATTCTTTCTTCTGCTTGGCTGATTCTGCTTTCCATGCTTATTAGTCTGTTGTTCATTTCCATCACAGTATTCTTTACTGCTGTCATTTCTGACATCAGCTCCTTCCTATTTTCCTCTTGTCTCTCCTCAATTTTTTAAAATTCTCTCCATTAATGTCTTGATGTCAGGGTTTGTTGCATGTAACCAGTCATTCTGGGGACTCTTCATTGTCTGTGTTCCAGAATCTGTTTTCTCAGTGTCTGATTTCCCAGGGGTCTGTGTAAGACCTATATTCTTCATTTGGTTTTTCTTCATTTGTGTGGTTTTTCCCCCTCTCTACTTTTTCCTTCCCTCCACATCACTGTCTTCTTTAATTCTGTTATTCAGGGGTAAAGGGATTGGTTTTACTTCTGTTTGTTCAATCTCCTATTCTTTATGTGTGTCCTCTTACTTTGTTCAATTCTGAAGTTGCACTGTAGATTGGAGGTTGTCCTTTTTGCAGTTTTGAGATGTACTTAAGGGGAGAGCTGTGATTCAAAATCTGTCTGCAGGTCCTGGTATTCTCTGACAGGTGTGTGGATAATGTGGAACCCACTTCCCACTGCCCTATAATGTGTCTGTGCAGTGGGGCTGTAGGTTTACTCCCTGAAATAAAATGTGGTTAGCAGAGGGGAGAGAATGGAGCAGATAGTGGGTTGAAGAGGGAAGTGGAGAGATAGATTAGTAAGGGGGGAAACAAACGAGTGTGCAACAAATAGAGAGAGAGGCCTATACTGAAACAGTTAAAAACAATAGACCACAGCTACAGTCGAACCAACTCTCACACAAACAAAAATAAAACATATAGTGATGCTAATATACAAGCTAACCAACCACCTTGTTAGTGTGCTGTTTCTCTATACAAAGGTATGGTTTACAGAGAGAAGAAAAGAGAAGAAAAGGAAAAGGAAAAAAGAAAAAAAGGAACAATACAGTAGGAATAGAATTAAGTCATTAAACTGATAGAATCAATGAAGCACACTCTGAGACATTTCGTTTAAGTCCAATGTCCTTTCAGGTCTGATTTCTAGTTTTCTTTTCAAGCTGGTAAATTAGTTTGCAGTTAGAGTCAGTTGCCCTGATCTTCTGTGAAGGACAGTTCAGATTAACCTTCCTTCAGCAGTTTGGTCTATGTCTTTATCAAGCTTGTTTCTCTCATTTTGGTGTTGTTACCTTGAATCGCCAGCAGGTGGTGATATCTGATCTGCTCGCCCCAGAGGGTGTGGGGCCGGACAGGAACAAGATGGCTGCCTGCCTCTGAGCAGGCAATAGGAGCCCAACTCCGGGCGGGCAGGACAGTCTCGGACGCAGGATAGGTGGCAGCAATCCCAGGAGATCTTCCCTGAAGCGGTTTGTTGTGGATCTCCCCCCAGAGGCCGCTGTGGCGGTGGTGACAGCGACCGGCATTGGCGTTGGGGGGTGGGGCTGGTGGCGGGACTCTTTGCAATGCAGCCAAACTGTCCAGTTGTTGTGATGGCAACAGCTGAGCTCTGTCTGGAGAGCACACTTCGATGTTTGGGTCCCCAGGCCCCCGGGGCGAGAGTCAGAGACCCACTGCAGATCTCCCTTGCAGAGGGCTTCAGGCGCCGGGTTGCCCCATCGCCATCTTGCCGTGTCTCCCTACAATTCTTAAAAACCCAAAGTGTAGGTCACAACTGGGGTTGGACAAATGCCCCCAACATTGCAGTGAGCACTTAATCTCAGCTGGTAGGTGAAAGGACAACCGGTTTCTGGGCACCTATCAGGGATGAAAGAGCTGACACTTCATCCACAGGGTTGGAGTTAACTACAGGTGATGTACAGCAGGTGCATTGTCTCTGGATTGACTACTGGGGAATATGACAGCAACAGGAGTGTGGAGTTGGTTGGCTGTTATTTTGGGTCATGGATTCATAAAGAGCTAAAGCTACAGGCTCAGGTGTGTCACTCAACAATGGATAGCAAAGAGTGATAGTTGCAATGGCCCTTCATGACCTCCAGCCAACAATCAGATAGATCTGAGAACCAGGCTCATGATGCAATGACAAAGGGCCAAGATATCCAGAAGTCAGAGGGGTGTACTCTCACCACAGGATGAGCGGGCAATGGAAGTTTCCTATTTTGGGCCCTCCTTGATCTGACCCTTTATGTGTCTCTATTTTTGCTTGTTTTCATTTGCTTCCTATTGCTCCCTTAAAATGGGATCCTAACTATAGGTGTCTTAGTTCTGTGAGCCATGGTAGAAAAAGAAGCACTCCAAGAGAGTCATGAGAACCCCTGCATCTTCAGCAAGTTGCTCCAAAGCATGGTTGTCCCAAAAACCCCAAATTTAAGGCTAGCATCTGATGCATGTTTAGTCTTGTGACCAAATTTCCTCATAACCCATGAAGTCTAGGCTGACTCCTAGTCATCTTTTCTAGCTAGTGTCAGTATTGACTTTGTACTACAATATAGCAGTCGGTTAAAGAGCTCAAAACTTCAGAAGTGGGCATAGAAGAGAAAGATCCACTTGCTGACTAGAAACCTAAGAATGCTGGTGATCCCTGCAGTGGTGACCATGACACCAGCATCACAGAAATGCCCTCATTTTCAGGCCACACCTCACCTCTGGTTTCTGCAGTGAATGTGGCAATCAGTTCCCCAAGGATCCAGACTAGACCCAATGCGGGGAAGCATCCATGCAAAACCACTCAAATGGAAGGTCCTAGTTCCCAATTTGTCTTATGTGGAGTTTCTGTGTAGAACACACACTGACTTCTGAAGACAACAAAGAAAGCCAAGAGTTAAAAACAAAAAGATGTGCCTTGAGAGGAATGTCAGAGCATGTGCTATGTCACCTGCTTGCTGAGGCCATTCTGGGCTGACACCTTTCTGACAGCCATCAGGGTCAGTTTGTCCAGTGGGTGACACCCCACACTCCACTGTCATTTTAAGAAGTCTTTCCATGGGATGGACGTGTCATGAACACAAGGAAGACAGTTAGGGGTGTTGAGGGAATGAGCTCTGGCCTTTTCTGACTTCTGGAAGTCACACTGTTTTTTGGTTCACACCCCAAAATCCCATTGACCCTAACCACAGATTCAGGCTCCCATCATCTTCTTCCTCTTCTAAACTCAAATCTCAGCCTGCCTTGCCCTTACAAGGACACTAGTGATTTCATCAGGGTTCAGCCATACCATGCAGGAGAACCTCCCAATGTAGAGATCTTTAATTTGATCACATTTGCAAAAGCCCATTTTCCAGTGAAAGAATCTTTCACAGGTCTCAGGACACAGTTCCCAATCAGAAGAACTGATCATGTCTCATCTTCATATACACCCACTTTTGGACAAAACCTCCTTTTTTTCCTGACCCTTGTACTTGAGCTTGGTAATATTTTGTCACCTTGCTCATACCTCCTCATGCCCCCCTGGCACAGTGTAGGCTCCCACTGCTTCTCCCCACTAGGAGAGAATTTTTGCACTAGGACCCAATATGGCCGCTGAACTGTTTGGAAGACAGGGACTTTAAACTGACAATGATGTCCGGTACCCTGTTCTATGCTCAACGACCAGAATCACTTCCTGTTGTGTTCATATAAGGCCCAGTGACTTGGAAAGATAATGCTACAGAAGGGTGTTATCACAAACCTTGGAAGGAATCCTACAGAACAATTGTTAACGATATATTTTCTGCTTCTTTAAATTGATTTTTTTGGTTACATCCAAGGTACAGACTGTATTATTGTTGCTCTTGTTGATTTCTCTGTTTTGTCATTTTTGGTGATTTCTTGTTTCTTATCAGAGTGGTTGTTTTTGACAATTTCTCTCTAAACCAATTTTTTTGTTAGATCTAAAGTTCCATTGGTATTATCATTGCTACAGTGGATTCCTCTGCTCTGCCATTTTCCTACTGTATTTTTTAATTTATTTTGTTTATATATATTGGTGTGGTTTCTTTTGAGAGTTTGTCTGTAATTGATTTTCTGTCTGATCCAAACGTCAATTTGCATTGTCGTTGCTGTGAAATTTTCTCTGTTTTGCCATTTTCTTGTCGTGTTTTATGTTTTGTTTTTATAAATTGACATGGTCACTGTTGAGAATTTTCCTGTAAATTGCTTGTCTATAAGGTCAAAAGTCGGAGTACATTAACTTTTCTGTGATGGTCTCCTCTGTTTTGCTTTTTTTGTCATGATTTTTAGGTTTTTTGTTTGTTTTTTCTCATTGGTGTGATTACTTTTGAGAGTTTCTCTCTAAATCTTTTTTTAAAATTAGTTCCAAAGGTCAGGATGTATAATTGTTGCCATTACTTTTCTCTGTTTTGATTTTTTTTTTTTTTGGTATAATTGTTTTGCAGAGTTTCTCTCTATGTAGCATAGACTGCAGAACAGTGGCTTGATTACAGTTCACTGTAGTCTCCCACTCCTGAGCTCAAGAAATCCTCTTTCCTCAGCCCCATTAAAACCTAGGAATGCAGGAGCAAAAAGACTACTCCTAGGTTTTTTAAATTGTAATTTTGTTTTGATAATTTATTTTGTTTTAGACACTTTAATATCTTTTTCACAATGTTGCTTTCCAAGGAGTCACTAATTTTTTGTTTTTTCTTTTTTTCAGATTAGCAAGAACGGGTTTTTGTATACATCACATTTGGGAAAGACAAGGAACCATTGAGTCAAATCTGTAAGAGGTAGAGGAGCACCTCTAAATGGTAGTTACCATTCTCTCAGTCTCAAGACTAGAGAGTGACCCAGAGCTTGGGTTATACAGGTTAACAGTCAAACCAGGAAAGGCCAGCTTATAGTACATGCAGGTCTCTTTTACTCTTTGTGGTGGAATGTCTCACCTACAGTATTTTTTAAACTACACTGGTCTGCTACATGATCAATACACGCACGCGCGCGCGTACACACACACACTCTCTCTCTCTCTCACACACACACAAACACGCATACATACAAACACACACACACAGGGACACACAACTCTTCAGGTTTGGGGCCTCTGACTAATGTAATTAAAGAAGGTTACGTATACCTTAAAGGAACTAAGTACCATTCTAGTGGACCAAAGTACTTTTGTGGGAATTGTATGTGGAGAGAGACCTTCCCTTTATTTACAGAGATCTGAGAGAGGAGTCATCCATGGAATGGTGGTTTCTGATGCTCTTAGCAGGTGGAGGGTGCCCCAGTGGGCTGGTTTTCATCCTTATATCACAGGCACAGTTGCTTTTACAAGAGTCTCCAAATACAAGTATTTTATCAACAATGCCGACTACTCTAAAGTCACAAGAAAGAATCTAGCTGAGTGGTTGACTGGTGTTTTTACTGAAAGGGAGAACAGAGAACTTCCTACAAAACCACAGTGCTGTGCTTCCCATGTTTATCAATGGGAATTCGCTTGCTCTGTGTAAACGGTGGGCCATTTCTGCCTACAGTGGGAGACTGAGCTGACAGCCTTGAAATAAGAGTAGGTATTTAC
>NW_007236832.1:0-969 GCF_000164805.1 Carlito syrichta | reverse complement strand
CGCTGGACGCCAGCCCAGCAACCATCGAGCCTGGCGTGATGCGAGTGTCCACGTAGGTGAGAGAATTGCACATGAGTACTTCTGGCAAGATGGCGACAGAGCAACCTGGTCTATGAAACCCTCTGCAAGGAAGAGCTGCAGTGGGTCTCTGGCTCTCGCCCTGGGGGCTGCGGACCCCAACATCGCAGCCTGCTCTTCATATGGAGCTCGTCCGTTGCCACCGCTGGGGCATCGCAGCGGACTGCACAGCCACTGCAGTGCAGAAACCGCCGCCGCCGCTGCTGCCGCCGGTAGCACATCGCACCGCCCGGGCCGGAGGCGATCCACGACTTCAGTCCTTGAAGCCCCTTCTGGGAAGATCAGCTGGGATTGCTGCCACCTCTCCTGCCACTGAGACGTCCTGCCCGCTGTGAGTCTCCTGCCGTGCCCTGAGGCAGGCATCCATCTCCAGTCTCTGCCAGTTCCTGTCCGGCACCACCCCCTCTGGGGTGAGCAGCTGACATATCACCACCTGCTGACGATTCAAGGTAACAACACCGAAACGGAAGAAACAAGCTTGAAAAGGACATAGGCCAGAGTGGTGAATGGAGAGTGATCTGAACTGTCCTTCACAGCAGACCAGGGGCAACTGACCCTAACTGCAAACTAATTTACCAGCTTGAAAAGAAAGATAGAAATCAGACCTGAAAGGATGTTGGACTTAAACAAAATGTCTCAGAGTGTGCTTCATTGATTCTGTTAGTTTAATGACTTAATTCTATTCCTACTGTCTTGTTCCTTTTTTTCTTTCATTTTTTCCCCCTCTTCCTTTTCTTCTCTCTGTAAACCATATCTTTGTATAGAGGAACAGCACACCAATAAGGTGGTTGGTTAGCTTGTATGTTAGCATCACTATATGTTTTATTTTTTTTTGTATGGGAGTTGGATCATCTGTAGCTGTGGTCTATAGTTTTTATCTGTTCAGTATAG
>NW_007236831.1:0-814 GCF_000164805.1 Carlito syrichta | reverse complement strand
CCAGCCTTTATCAGAGAGAAATGGAGCTTCCTGGGGCAGGTATTATCTCTTCCTCACCGAGGGGTTCAGGGGAAAGATGTCTGAACACAGGGCTCAGCACTTTCCCATGCAAACCTCCACATTTTGTGACAAACATAAAGCCACTCAGCTCCAGCTCTTTCTGGACCCCCATGGGAATGTTCAACTCTGGGATGCCTGCAAATCTGTTCCTTACAGTTTCATAAAGCTTCTGGTAGTGAGACAGTAGTGGAAAGATGAGTGGAACCAGATTTCAGGGTGGAATCTTCACGGGTTTTTCTCAACTCATTTTAAGAAATGTTGTTTGTGTGATGACAATATTCTGGAGATACAAGTTTCCATGAAGAAGCACAGAATGAAGATGGGCTTGCAACACCACTGTCCACTTCCCTCCATGCTCTGTCCCTTCTTGAAGCCAAAGCCCACCCCAAGCACGGTGCAGACAGAAGCCATTACCCTCTTTTGAGAAAAAAGCATATATATTGGGGAACATTAAATATCTTGGATGCACTAACATGAGAAAAAACATTTTTTCTCTAGATGAACTAAGTTTCTTTCTTAGAAATATGTTTTTCTACCCTGAAAGACCAGAGAATAATTTTCTGGCTGACCTCCCCAAAGGAGGCAGTGTCTGGGGCAGTGGCGGTGGTGACTGAAGGTTGTGGGCATACTTGGCCCGTGCTGACAGGGGCTGAAGGGAGCCATGGACTTTTCTGAGGAACAAGAACAGGGGATGCTTCGGGCCCTGTCACTCACTGTTGAACGGGACATTTTTCAAAGACTGCTGGTCTCTCAC
>NW_007236830.1:3796-4843 GCF_000164805.1 Carlito syrichta | reverse complement strand
ATGGGTAACCCAGCCAAGAAAAGCATGAAGAAAAGCTTGTAGAGTTGGAAGCCCCTCAACTGGTCCAGGGTAGGAGAACAGAAGCCGCTCTTGGGTGTGAATGCAAACAGCTCTTGCTCGCAAAGAAACAGGTTCCTCTGGAAAGTCACTTCAAAAAAGGCATCAGGCAATTTTTCAGTGGATTTTTTCCAAGAAGAAGGGCAAACCAGCACCAACCTTTGCCCAGAGCCTAAAACGAGTGAGAAACAGATGTGAGGACAGCAATACCACTGAAGTGCAAGAGCTTATGACAACTGTCGGACAGATGCTGGAGGAGAAAATGATGCTTCACCATGGACAACATGCCTTGAAGGTAAATCAGCAAAGAAAAGAGCTTCAAGCCCCAATCAGTGGCTCTCTCTGCTCCACCGACCCCCCTTCAACCCAGAGCAAAGCAGAAGGCCGAGCTTCACAGCCAGCAATCAAGACGCCATCCTCAAAGACCAGAGCTGTCCTACCAAGGAAAGCCAAGTGAGAGACCAGCAGTCTTTGAAAAATGTCCCGTTCAACAGTGAGTGACAGGGCCCGAAGCATCCCCTGTTCTTGTTCCTCAGAAAGTCCATGGCCCCCTTCGGCCCCTGTCAGCATGGGCCAAGAATGCCCACAACCTTCAGTCACCACCACCACTGCCCCAGACACTGCCTCCTTTGGGGAGGTCAGCCAGAAAATTATTCTCTGGTCTTTCAGGGTAGAAAAACATATTTCTAAGAAAGAAACTTAGTTTCTCATGTTAGTGCATCCAAGATATTTAATGTTTCCCAATATATATGCTTTTTTCTCAAAAGAGGGTAATGGCTTCTGTCTGCACCGTGCTTGGGGTGGACTTTGGCTTCAAGAAGGGACAGAGCATGGAGGGAAGTGGACAGTGGTGTTGCAAGCCCATCTTCATTCTGTGCTTCTTCATGGAAACTTGTATCTCCAGAATATTGTCATCACACAAACAACATTTCTTAAAATGAGTTGAGAAAAACCCGTGAAGATTCCACCCTGAAATCTGGTTCCACTCAT
>NW_007236830.1:2088-3189 GCF_000164805.1 Carlito syrichta | reverse complement strand
TGCTGAGGGCCATGAACACCCCTGCTCCAGGTGGGAGAATAACCCTGTACATGAGACCCCTGTCTTTGTCTATCTCACCTACATTTCTCTCGACTCCAGAAGGGATCTCTGGGTGAAAGAAGCAGGGTGTGACTGTGTGTGCAGTAACCTGACCGTAGGGCTATCTGGACCATCTGTAGGATGCAGAAGAATTGAAAAGCCTGGAGCCAAACACAGAATGAAAGGGGCTTGAGGGTGCCGTGATGTCCCACAGATTTCTACAGGCCTGCAGGGGAGGAGATGCCAGGGGTTTCATGGCTCATCCTAGCCCCATCCCAAGGTCCCATCCTGCTTCATCTTCCAGATCACAGACCTAGAGA
The DNA here is from genome assembly GCF_000164805.1 of Carlito syrichta. Taxonomy (NCBI): domain Eukaryota; kingdom Metazoa; phylum Chordata; class Mammalia; order Primates; family Tarsiidae; genus Carlito; species Carlito syrichta. The sequence goes on along the minus strand of NW_007236830.1, from coordinate 2,830 downwards.
CACCACTTTTGATACTGGCACACAGGGCCAGACTAGAGAGAATGCAAAGCAAATCAGGGAAGATGAATTTTTTAACAGCTTTGATAAAGCTTGCATATATTCACCACTTGGGCTTTAAAAAGGATGTGTTGGCCATAAGTGGAAAAGCAGGACCAGGCAGTCTGGTGACCTTTCACAGCTTGCGGCCCCAGGACTGCTCCCAGGGGAGAGGTTGGAACTTAGAAGGGCTGAGGGGCTGGCCTGGCTCCCAGTTCCTGCCTGTCCTAAAGACAGGAAGGTTAAGAGGCGAATAGACAATATCTGAACACAAAAGGAAGCTGGGCATGACCTGTCCAAAATGGATGGAAGTTAGAAGTGCAGAGGTCGTCCCTGCTCTGCTCTCACTCTGCTTTGAGCACAGATTACCTTTTCTCTGGGTCTCCATCCACGTGGAAAAGCAGAAGCTCCATACAGAGCAGGGAGAGGAGGAGCCATTTCTGCAGGGACAGTTGTCCATAACTTGAGCCACACTCAGGGCCTGTAGAAGGCACAGTTCCAGGGCCTCATCCCTCCAGTGAAGAGTCCTGCACCAGGAATGGTCCTTCCCTCCCCTACATGTGGCACCTGCTGGGGAGTGGGCACCATCCCAGCACCCGGTTGCTGGCACCCCAGGGCTTCTCCTGGAGCCGGGCCTTGTCTTGGGTTTGGATGACTGAGGCAGTCTCCAGGTGGCCCAGCAGTGACAACAGAGGAAGACCCAGAA
>NW_007236830.1:0-774 GCF_000164805.1 Carlito syrichta | reverse complement strand
TCACAGAGACATTGCCTAGAGAACCCACACAGAGACCTTCCACATAGACCCACACAGAGACTTCTCAGATGAAACACAGAGAGATCTTTTACTCCTCGCAGAGATCTTGCACGGATTCCACACACACAGGCCTCGGGTGGCTTTATGGTCACCGCACAGAAAGCTCACACAGAGAGTCCTCTCAGATATTTTGTGCAGAGAATCCCCACAGCCCTCAAGGAGGCCACACAGAGATGGCAAAGGGCCTGACTCAGAGACCCGCACAGACTCTTGTCCCAGAGTCCCTCCCACAGAGACCTCGTATAGATATTTCACACAGGGGCTTTACTCAGAGACCACTGACAGAGACCCACACAGGTACCACCCACAGATACTCCCCTCACAGACCTCTCACCCATGCCTCATACAGAGACCCCACACAGAGACGACACATGGAGATCTCCTGGTGCCCTATAGAGTTCTCCCACAGAGATGTCTTTTTGCCTCAGAGACCTCACATGTTGCCTCAGAGACATCACATGTTGCCTCAGTGACCTCACATCCTCACATAGATCCCTACATCAGAGAGTTCACAGACTTCCCACACAGAGACCTCAGGCAGAGTTCTCACCAGGTACCAGGCATAGTGTCCTCCCACACTGAACTCAGAGTTCTTATCATGGGTGAGATGGCCCCCACAGATGTCCCATGGGGACCTGGCACAGAGACCTCTCACATCCATTCTTTAAGAGTCTGAGCAGACACCCATTGACAGTTTCTTCTTAGCAGATATGA
>NW_007236829.1:0-1396 GCF_000164805.1 Carlito syrichta | reverse complement strand
GGGCTCTGTTCTTAAAATTGCTGTTATTAACACTGAAGCTGATAAAATTAAGATTTGGTATAAAAAAAAAGTTCTGGCTCTCATACTAGGTGAACTATCACAGAAACAAAGAACTGAATACCACATGTTCTCACTCATAAGCAGGCCCTGATCACTGACCACACTAGCACAAGGGTGGGATCGAAGTTGTTGGACATTACTTGGAGGAGGAGGAAGGCAGGAGGAAGTGAGGAAGGGGCAACACGTGGTCACTCTCAGGAGGAAAGGAGTGGTCACTCTCAGGAGGAAAGGAGGGTCAACTAGAAGCCCAAACTTCACCTGCATGCAACCCACTTGTGTAGTAATTCTTCACATGTACCTCCAACACTAAAATATTTTGTTTTATTTTATTTATGTTTTTGAGTCAGAGTCTCACTCTGTCTCCCAGGCTGGAATATAATGGCATGCTCACGACTTCCACGGACTCAATTTTCTGGGCTCAGGTGATCCTTCTACCTCAGGCTTCCAAGTAGGTGGGACTACAGTCATGCACCACCCTGGCTAATTTGTTGATTTATTGTAGAAATGAGGTCTCACCAAGTTTCCCAAGCTGGTCTCAGACCCCAGGTCTCAGGCAGTTGTCTCGCCTCCATCTTCCAAAGTTCTGGAATGAAAGGCGTGAGACACCACACCCAGTAAAATATTTTTAAAATAAATAAATGCAAAGTAGGCTCAAAAAAGAAAGAAAATAAAGAGTCTAGAAGGATCTCATTTCCAAAACAAACCAGATCCTCCTATGTTAAAAAAAAAACCCTGCTCCAACAGTCAACATTTCACTTGATGAATTTTGTCCCATTATTCAGAAAACTTTGCTGCATCTCTGGGATCCAGGAAATTGTAGAATTTCCTACCAGTTCCACAGTTTGAGGACTTCAAAATTAGTCTCCCTAGGTCTAATACAAATTCTGCCTTTTATTTGTTTATGACACAGAGCAGGTTCTGTGCATTGTTCCTCATTTGTTAAATATGGATTTTATAATAATAGATTTACCTCACAAAATTGCTACGAGGAATAACTTGAAATAAATCACATAAAGTGACACGTTACTAAATATTCTATATTTTCTGCATGTTTTTTAAAGTTTGCAAATCTAACATTGCTGGCAAATTTGAATCTAAGTCTTTGGGATGTTTGGGGTTTGTCTTTTGTTGTCACACTTATTATCTCCCTTGGTTTATTTTCACTTTGTCAACAGTTCTCAAAAAATTTTTTTTATTTACCTCATGAGCTGCTCACAATTACCATGTAGCTGAGGTCTGGTTTTCTGAAAGAGTATTGAGTAATGTTAGAAATATCGGTTCTGAAGTCAGAGAGTCCAGAGACAGACCTTGCCTCTGTGACTCCTCAATTCTAATG
>NW_007236828.1:0-915 GCF_000164805.1 Carlito syrichta | reverse complement strand
GCATTTGAAATAAGTAGTAGACATTTAACCTGGAGAGAGCAATTAAGGAATCTAATATGTTACATTTACTTGTCTGGACCATGAACAGGAAGAACACATTAACTGAGCACATCTCTAGAGATGCAGAATCTCAGCCTTGCTTTACCCCTGCCCCAAGTCTTATGGGATCATAATCTGCATTTTATCAAAAATAATTTTCATGTGGTTTCAATATACACTAATGTTTGAGATACACTGATAACTCATGGTATCCAAATAACAGTACATGTTCAGATAGAAATCATTGAAGAAACCATTGCCTTGTAGAAAGATAAGATCCAGCAGACTGAATTCAGCAATGAAAGAAACCTAAAAAACAATAATTCTAGAAAGCAAGCAGCCACCCTGATTTTATAGGCATATTGTCTAATGACAGGATGATGCCTGCATCCTACTGGATGTCTGGGGGTAAGGGTTTGAGGTGGAAGAAGTCTAACAAGAACAGATTTCAGGCTTATTCCCTCAGTGAGTAGTAAAGGTCTTAGCAGAAGGATTGGATTTTCATGAGACAGAGCACTGGTTAAAGAAAATGCCCCTCATTCAGTTTTTGAGCTTTGAGAGGATTTTGAATTTGAGAATCTTAAAATGCAGTCTCCTCAAACACCATGAGCCCTTCCTTGTCATACCTGACCTAATTGCAGTAAATCTGACTTCTACTACTCATCAAAGAATATTGCTGGATCTCCAGATACACTTTTTTCTCTGATTAGGATTGTCTCTCCCACCTGAAGACAGGGACCACAGATAGCATTCACTGGGTTTGTAGAAGACAAGGGAAAGAGAAACAATGAAGGCAGCTTTTAGTGGATTTTCCAAGTTGCTATGAAGTAAACAGTGCCACTTGTTTTAGAATCATCGCCCTGCAACAAAAATATT
>NW_007236827.1:0-795 GCF_000164805.1 Carlito syrichta | reverse complement strand
CAGCAAAACTCATAATTATAATTTATTATTTTTTTTTAGAGGCAAGATCTTATCCAAAACTCATAAATCTAACAAGATGCAAGACTCTTTTACTAAGGCTAAGATCTAAGTGCTTGACTTGATTTTTTTTTTAAAGTACAAAAGCATAGAACAAGAAAATAATTTAAAAAATGGTAATTACATAGATTTAAAAATTCTCAAGAATGTGATAATCCCCAAATCTTTTCAGATAATAAAAAAATCTAATTCTTAGTTGTGATTAGAGTTTTACTATGAAATCTTAGATGATTTGTGTTTTTTCAGTATATACAAAACCCTATAGAACTAAGTAAGCTACCCAAGGAGAAAATGTCCAATGGCTAAGATAGTCAACAAAGGAAAAAATTTAAACCCAAAATTTACACCCCTTTACATAGGACTTCTCAGAGACATATGCTAATATATACTTAAACTGTATAAAGAGGGGCATAATATATAGTGTTGTCCTATAATTTTTATGTGTGGTATTATTATTACAGAGCAGATTAAGGGACTATTGATTGTTTGCTATAAACTACATGGAGTATTGTAGTAAGTATACAGAATTTTAACAGGGAAAGAAGAAAACACTCATTTCATCTTGAAAGGAAAATTATTGAAACAGAAAAACATAGTTATGCTTACTATGACATGGAGAAACAAGAGAGTTTATATATTAATTTATAATGTAAGAGTATATGAATTAGCATAAAACCTCAAACTACAAACTTTCTTTTATAATGTCTAATATTCAATCAGAAATTACCAGACAGATAT
>NW_007236826.1:0-503 GCF_000164805.1 Carlito syrichta | reverse complement strand
GAGGGGAATTTATATCCCTACAAACACACATGAGGAAAATGGAAGGAACACAAATTAACATCCTAACAAGCCACCTTAAGAAGCTGGAAAATCAAGACGACAAAAACCCTATTTTCAGCAGAAGAATCCAGATCACCAAAATAAAAGCATAAATCCAGGACATAGAAGACAAAAAGATAATACAAAAAAATCAATGAAACAAAAAGTTGGTTCTTCGAAAGAATAAACAAGATCGATGGTCCCCTAGCTTGACTGACCAAGAAAAAACGAGAAAAAAACCAAATAAGCACAATCAGAAACCTAAAAGATGAAGTCACATCTGACCCTGAAGAAATACAAAAAGATCATTAGAGACTACTATGTACACTTGTATGGAAACAAACTTGAAAACCTTAAGGAAATGGAGGACTTTCTGACATCACACAACCTACCTAAGTTGGAACAAGAAGAAACTGAGACCCTAAATAGACCAATAACAATCAAGGAAATCAACTACATAAGAA
>NW_007236825.1:0-425 GCF_000164805.1 Carlito syrichta | reverse complement strand
GCTAAGATAGATCCCACCGTAGCAGCCCGCTTATTTGAGGTGGGATAAGCCTCGACCCACTCAGAGAAGGTGTCAACCAGGACCAGAAGGTATTTGGTGTTATGGACGGGGGGCATGATGGTGAAGTCCACTTGCCAGTCTGACCCAGGGAGCTCTCCCTTAGCCTGGTGAGTGGGGAACGTTCTGGGCTTTAAGGGTGTATTAGGATTTGTTCAGTGGCAAGTAGAGAATTGAGAAGAAAGGGTGTGTATAAGTTTTGTATGTTCAGGAGTAAGATGGAAGAAAGTTTTAAGAAATAAAGTGAGAGCCACTGGGTTTGGGTGGAAAATTGAGTGTAGGTAGGGGATGAGATTGGACAGTTGTGGAACTTCACCTGTATGTTCGGCTGGTGGGGAGGAGGTGTTGACGAGTATGGTAGGAAGGGG
>NW_007236824.1:0-672 GCF_000164805.1 Carlito syrichta | reverse complement strand
CATCCAAAATAAGCTGTGCATGGTAAAATGGGCCTGTCATTCTGGCTCCTCAGAAAGCCGACAAAAGATTCACTGGAGCCTGGCTGGCTGAGGTTGCGGTGGCCGGGAGTGAGCCACTGCCGTAAATCCTGGGTGAAAGAGTGAGACCCTGACTCAAAGAAAAAAAGGGAAAAAGGGAAAAAAGAAAAACATCCATTTGTGTATGGAGTTGGGATCATTGTGAACAGACAGACATCATTTGAGAAGGAGGTCCCAGCCTTGGGCCTAGAAATATCGAAAGATGGTGGATCAGCAGAAAATCGGGTTGTGGCTTTGGGAGGCTGAGGTGGGGGACCGCTGCAGCCCAGAAGTTCAAGACCAGCCTAGGCCAAGTAGCGAGACCTCATCGTTCTCCAGGACACAAGAACTGAGCCATGCGTGGTGACACACGCACCGTGGCTACACAGAATGCAGTGATCTACGTCCTGTGGTGTGCCTTTGTGTTGCCCCCACTGACAGCACGTGTGAGTACAGGCCTGGCACCGTGGCTCATGACCGTCAGTCCTGGGCCCTAGGAGGCTGATGTGGGAGGCTGCCTGAGTCCTTGGGTAGAGACCAGCCTGTGCAGAGATCAGTCCAGGCAATGTGGCCAGACCTCGTCTCGGTGAGAGGGCCCCGAATTCGAATCAGGTG
>NW_007236823.1:0-691 GCF_000164805.1 Carlito syrichta | reverse complement strand
CCTTTGTGTTGCCCCCACTGACAGCACGTGTGAGTACAGGCCTGGCACCGTGGCTCATGGCCGTCAGTCCTGGGCCCTAGGAGGCTGATGTGGGAGGCTGCCTGAGTCCTTGGGTAGAGACCAGCCTGTGCAGAGATCAGTCCAGGCAATGTGGCCAGACCTCGTCTCGGTGAGAGGGCCCCGAATTCGAATCAGGTGTGGCAGACCTCGGAGTCTAGGTTGCTCAGGGGCCAAGACAGGAGGACTACCTCAGCCCTGCAGGACAAGGCCCCAGAAGCCAGGATCATGCTGCCATGGCCCAACACAGCTGTTGGAGACTCCAGTGACAAAAAAGACACCTCAAACTTGTGTCATGACGGGCATTCACGACTCCCCAGGGAAAGGTTCACACAGCTGTGGGATGATGGAGTGATCAGGAGAGGAAGGGTCGCTCCCTCCACCTGAAGCAGGCAGACCAGGTGACCAGAACGTGGGCTGGCCGTGGCATTGCTGGACCTCCTTGTTCACTCTATGCCTGATGGCCACCCTAACTTGGAGCAGTCTTTTCCTTGAGCTCACATGTGTATTGACTGTGGCATGAGTGTTGAGAGTGGAGGTAGGATTTCTGGGATGCATGGCTGAAGGTGTGGGACGGACTTGCCAGGAGGCCAACTTTGAAGCCACCCACAAAGGCAGGTGGGAGCATGCCTTT
>NW_007236822.1:0-730 GCF_000164805.1 Carlito syrichta | reverse complement strand
AGGATCAAGGCCTGGCTTGGGGGTCAGCCTCGTCATCCCAGTGCTTTGGGAGGGCAGGCCAGTGGCCAGCATGAAACCACTGGCCAAGAACTGCCCAGGCAACTCGGTGAGACCACATCTCTACCCTGCATCCAAAACAAGCTGTGCATGGTAAAATGGTCCTGTCATTCTGGCTCCTCAGAAAGCCGACAAAAGATTCACTGGAGCCTGGCTGGCTGAGGTTGCGGTGGCCGGGAGCGAGCCACTACCATAAATCCTGGGTGAAGGAGTGAGACCCTGACTCAAAGAAAAAAAGGGAAAAAGGGAAAAAAGAAAAACATCCATTTGTGTATGGAGTTGGGATCATTGTGAACAGACAGAGATCATTTGAGAAGGAGGTCCCAGCCTTGGGCCTAGAAATATCGAAAGATGGTGGATCAGCAGAAAATCGGGCTGTGGCTTTGGGAGGCTGAGGCTGGGGACCGCTGCAGCCCAGAAGTTCGAGACCAGCCTAGGCCAAGTAGCGAGACCTCATCGCTCTCCAGGACACAAGCACTGGGCCATGCGTGGTGGCACATGCACCGTGGCTATACAAAATGCAGTGGTCTACGTCCTGTGGTGTGCCTTTGTGTTGCCCCCACTGACAGCACGTGTGAGTACAGGCCTGGCACCGTGGCTCATGGCCGTCAGTCCCGGGCCCTAGGAGGCTGATGTGGGAGGCTGCCTGAGTCCTTGGGTAGAGACCAGCCTG
>NW_007236821.1:0-716 GCF_000164805.1 Carlito syrichta | reverse complement strand
TAAACACTCATGCCACAGTCAATACACATGTGAGCTCAAGGAGAAAGACTGCTACCAAGTTAGGGTGGCCATCAGGCATAGAGTGAACAAGGAGGTCCAGCAATGCCACGACCAGCCCACGTTCTGGTCACCCGGTATGCGTGCTTCAGGTGGAGGGAGCGACCCTTCCTCTCCTGATCACTCCATCATCCCACAGCTGTGTGAACCTTTCCCTGGGGAGTTGTGAATGCCCGTCATGACACAGGTTTGAGGTGTCTTTTTTGTCACTGGAGTCTCCAACAGCTGTGTTGGGCCATGGCAGCATGATCCTGGCTTCTGGGGCTTTGTCCTGAGGGGCTGAGGTGGTCCTCCTGTCTTGGCCTCTGAGCAACCGGGACTCCGAGGTCTGCCACACCTGATTCGAATTTGGGGCCCTCTCACCGAGACGAGGTCTGGCCACATTGCCTGGACTGATCTCTGCACAGGCTGGTCTCTACCCAAGGACTCAGGCAGCCTCCCACATCAGCCTCCTAGGGCCCGGGACTGACGGCCATGAGCCACGGTGCCAGGCCTGTACTCACACGTGCTGTCAGTGGGGGCAACACAAAGGCACACCACAGGACGTAGACCACTGCATTTTGTATAGCCACGGTGCATGTGCCACCACGCATGGCCCAGTGCTTGTGTCCTGGAGAGCGATGAGGTCTCGCTACTTGGCCTAGGCTGGTCTCGAACTT
>NW_007236820.1:0-4008 GCF_000164805.1 Carlito syrichta | reverse complement strand
TGCTCTGTGATCACGGTATAATGTTTTTCCTTTATGTGGTTACATGAGAAATTTGGACAAGATAACCTTTGAAATCTCTTCTACTACTTACATGTCACAAATCAGCTTCCCAAACTTGCAAAAAGATGCACCTTTAAGGCACTTCTTAATTATCAACAAGGTGCATCTTTTTGCAAGTTTGGGAAGCTGATTTGTGAAAGGTAAGTGGTAGAAGAGATCTCAGAGGTTATCTTGCATTACTTGAGATGCCAATGATTTTATTCATAAGTCACTTTCTTAAAGAAAACCATGCACTTATGAACCTTACAGATGTATTAACCTTACAGATCTGAATAAGCCATGCACTTTTTAACCACACCCATATAAGTCAGGTCTAATGCTGTGGGAGGGCCTCTGCTGCCTCTAACTGCCTCACTCAGGAGGATTCGTCCCCCACATGCCTGGGCAGAACAAGACAGTGGAAACATTGTTGCGAGGGAGTGAAACACTTCATTACTCAGCACTAAATTTAGAAACAAATAAATGAATAAGAGCAGATGTGGGGAGTCAGCCCTGTGGCAGAGATCTGACAGTGACTACACTGTAGTGCAACGCTGAAGCCTCCTTTGACCCTTTGTGATTTCTTACCTATCCCTCCAAATTGTGTGCTATCCCTCCAAATGAATTCGGTTAGACTCCCATGCTGGACTCTGTGTTTATTGTCTATATTGTATATGACACAGTGGAATCATTGTTTTTAATAAAGTGTGTTAGTAAAAAGTCACACTCCACCACATCGTTCTATGGTGGAAACTGAGAAAGTCTACAGAAGATACATTCTTGACATCAGGATATATACACCTAATAGTAGGCTATATATTTATATTCTCCTAATTTATTTTTCCCTTTTAGAGGTAATTTGGAAACTGATTATTGGAAAACAAAAGTTCATTCTAAGGGTACAATGCCTTTTAATCAGGCACAGCAGTAATTTTTCACATTGTATACCCTATAACCATCTACAAAGCACTTGCCATATATTATGTTGCATCGCCACCACAATAAATCTGTCTTATTTGTAGACCAGAAACCAAATATTAGAGCAGTTAATCTGGATATGCCAGTCTTGAGATATCTCCTCCCTCTGGATTCTTTATGATGACAACATAAATTTCAGAACACCAAAAGATGAGACTGGAGACTGATCAAAAGGTTTTCCTGTCAAGTGGCCAGAAATCATTCACACTGCTTTCAACTCTGCCTGAGGGTGGGTTTCTCCAATTACCTAAACAGTTTCTAAGTAAAGACTTGTGTTTCTCTTCAAATACTGTGTGTGGGGTGTGGGAATAGCATGACAGAGCTATTACCTATGTGTACCAGCCCAGGCCACTCCTGAGAGAGTGAAAGTCCCCACAACTTTCCTTGTTTCACTAGGAGCAAACATGATGGTCCCTGAGGACATCTAGTCTTTTGTGTCCCTTAGGACATGGAATGGCAAGCTTCTTCCTGTTCTTTCACAGAAACATAAGCAGGAAAGCATGACTTCTAAATGAAGAAGGTCCTCACATAGGGGATGTGTAAATGATACCTGGTCTTCTTTCTTGCAAGAGATATATAAACTATCTGTGGGAACAAGTGCGTACATGGATTGGTACATCTTTCCCAGATGGCAGACTTGAATTTCGTCTCCTAAGGAGGAAAAAATAATAATCATATGATGGTGTGGGTCTCAAGATCCATGTAAGAAATTTTTCCCCAGGTTCTAAAAGACAGGGATAGACTCCCCCAGATTCAGATATCAACAAGTTGTAAAGTTGGAATTTGCATGCTGACTTCTTGACTCTGAGCTTAGCTCTCTCATACATTTGCAAGTTACAATTATAAAACTTACTAGGCTAATTTTAAGGTGACTAGCACTCTTTGGCACCACTTGATCTTTGGATATAAGCTGACTCGAGGCGAGCTCAACTTCTGGACTCCCCAGTTAAATAAGCTAATCGTTTGCTTTCTGTGTTTGAGCATTGAGCCTTACTTTGACGTTTGCTTTTTTATCATCATGTTTTCATAACAATGCATGAGACTTCCAACTCTCCACACAAGTGTATGCCTACAAAGTAGTGATAATTCACATGTACTGATGATGAACAATGTAGCAAATGCTGTATGGGATATTCATTCACCCTCAAAACAGTGAGGAAGCTATTATCATCCTCATGTTCAAGATGAAGAAACCGAGGCACAGATGATTCCAACCCTGGCAGTCAGATGCCACAGTCCTGCTGCAACTGTATTGCCAGGACAGACTCCCAAATGTGTGTGCGTACATGTGTCTTAACTGTGGAGTTAAGAGGCAGACTATGGCGAAGGAGTTGAAGCGTCTCGCTTGTTAGCCATATTCTGCAAAGCAGGCTCTGATGTCAGAATGCTCAGCCACAGGGTATGCTGAGAACTCCTTCCAGGGAGAAGTCGGTGACTTGAGACGAAGCACTAGATGGCCGATCATAACAGAGGAGCCTGGAGACTTTTGGAAAGTGGTGAATCATAGCCTCTGTTATTGAACAGGAAGTCTGAGTGAACTAAGAAAAGAATTTCTGGAAAGTAAATCCAGCCCAGGGAAAGCAAAAAGGATTAAATAGACCCCCTTGTGCTACCCCACCTTCCATGTATACCTTTAATCTAAGCAGTATTTAATTTTATAGCCATATGTAATTTATTTTATTCAGTCTACAATTGTTGGGCACCAAGGATGTCTTTCATTTAAAAAAAAAACTATTATTAAGACACAAAGAACGTATTCCAAAAATTTCCCAAATAGTCTCAAAGTCTAACTTCCTTGGAGAGAATTTATGGGTGAAAGTATACATATCTTAACTCTTGGCATATATTGTCAGGTCATTCTTCACAAAACTCATCAGATAACTCCTCTACTACCTGGCCATGCAAGCATATGTTTTGTATTCTTTTGCAGTATTTATCAGCCTTTTTAATCTTTGAAATTAAAATATATGAAAGCAACTTGATTTTAATGTGCTTATCTTCCTTCCTTCCTTTCTTTTGCTAGCAAGAGTATTCCTATATTGACAACAGGGCAATTAGACATTTAAAATATGTTTCTCTTGTTTATTGTCCAGCAGTAAATACGTTAGGCTATACTCTTGATTGCAAATGACCGAAATCCAACAAACTTGAATTTATCAGATCTAAGGGTGCCTCTGCTTGTAGGCAAGTCTAGAGCCAGTATGTCAAATTGTATGATCACACAATCTCTCTCCCCCACCACCACCACACCATATGGCAGCAAAAATGACTGTAGGCTTATGTTAGTCCTACAGCTAGTGATTCCAGGAAAAAGAAGAGTGGAGCCTGGTGCTGGTGTTCTTTTTATTTTACAGTACAGGCAATAGCTTATGAAAAAGATCAACTCATTGGGAACATGCCAACCCCTGGACAAATCAGTGTGTCTAAGGAATGGGTATCCTGATCAGTCACATACTCATTCTTGAGGTAGGGAAAGTTGAGTCATGCTGTTGACAGTTTTATCAGACAGTAAAAGGCATTTTCCCAAAGGAAAATTCTACAAAAGAGAGGGAAAGGATACTAGGATGGCAAAACAAAAGATGATCATTAAACTATTCTTTTCTGTTTAAAAATGAAATGTCCATTTTTATTGATTTGAAAGAGCACTTTGCTATTAAGAATTTTAAACTTTGAAATGTACTACATGAACTTTGCTTGTTTATTCAGCTTGTCGCTTGTCTTTCCACTTTGTTCCTGATGTTATTTTTTTGCCTCTTACAGAAATTAAAATTTTTTTTTCTTTAAGCCCTTACAGAAATTAAAAATTTTTCTGTAAGTTCAGTAAGTTTCTCAGAGCAGCCCCTGGAGGAGATTCTCACTCATATCTCAGAGCCCTTCACCACCTCACCCTGCAGGCCTGGACAGCTACATATGCTAAGATTTTGGTTTCTCACCTACCTCAAAGAAATTTCCAGGCAACAGTCAATTTCCTTATCTGAAAAAAAAAGGAAT
>NW_007236819.1:2919-3975 GCF_000164805.1 Carlito syrichta | reverse complement strand
GTAATGGGTGTACACAAGTATGTACTCCTGAGGCTTCACTTTAATGAAGTGGAACAGTGATGCAAATCAGTCAAATCAGGTTTAAAATCACTACATTTGCTTATGATTGTGTGAAAACGAGCATGCTTGTCTGAACACATATCTGCATGGCACTGTGGGCCTGTGGCCAGGAGGGTGATAGGGAGGCAGTAACAGCAGGACATAAAATCCACCAGGGAAAATCCACAAGGCAAAAGACAAGAAGTGGGTGTTAATCATCTAGCTGGTGTTAGACCGGCCTCTAGAAAAATGGGTCAGTGATTAACGGGAGAGAAGCCTCCTGGTCTGTCAACAGCTCAGTCACTTGCTCTGTGATCACGGTATAATGTTTTTCCTTTATGTGGTTACATGAGAAATTTGGACAAGATAACCTTTGAAATCTCTTCTACTACTTACATGTCACAAATCAGCTTCCCAAACTTGCAAAAAGATGCACCTTTAAGGCACTTCTTAATTATCAACAAGGTGCATCTTTCTGCAAGTTTGGGAAGCTGATTTGTGAAAGGTAAGTGGTAGAAGAGATCTCAGAGGTTATCTTGCATTACTTAAGATGCCAATGATTTTATTCATAAGTCATTTTCTTAAAGAAAACCATGCACTTATGAACCTCACAGATATATTAACCTTACAGATCTGAATAAGCCATGCACTTGTTAACCACACCCATATAAGTCAGGTCTAATGCTGTGGGGGGCTCTGCTGCCTCTAACTGCCTCACTCAGAGGATTCATCCCCCACATGCCTGGGCAGAACAAGACAGTGGGAACATTGTTGCGAGGGAGTGAAACACTTCATTACTCAGCACTAAATTTAGAAACAAATAAATGAATAAGAGCAGATGTGGGGAGTCAGCCCTGTGGCAGAGATCTGACAGTGACGACACTGTAGTGCAACGCTGAAGCCTCCTTTGACCCTTTGTGATTTCTTACCTATCCCTCCAAATTGTGTGCTATCCCTCCAAATGAATTCGGTTAGACTCCCATGCTGGACTCTGTGTTTATTGTCTATATTGTATAT
>NW_007236819.1:0-1040 GCF_000164805.1 Carlito syrichta | reverse complement strand
ACAGGAAGTCTGAGTGAACTAAGAAAAGAATTTCTGGAAAGTAAATCCAGCCAGGGAAAGCAAAAAGGATTAAATAGACCCCCTTGTGCTACCCCACCTTCCATGTATACCTTTAATCTAAGCAGTATTTAATTTTATAGCCATATGTAATTTATTTTATTCAGTCTACAATTGTTGGGCACCAAGGATGTCTTTCATTTAAAAAAAAAACTATTATTAAGACACAAAGAACGTATTCCAAAAATTTCCCAAATAGTCTCAAAGTCTAACTTCCTTGGAGAGAATTTATGGGTGAAAGTATACATATCTTAACTCTTGGCATATATTGTCAGGTCATTCTTCACAAAACTCATCAGATAATTCCTCTACTACCTGGCCATGCAAGCATATGTTTTGTATTCTTTTGCAGTATTTATTTTTAATCTTTGAAATTAAAATATATGAAAGCAACTTGATTTTAATGTGCTTGTCGTCCTTCCTTCCTTCCTTTCTTTTACTAGCGAGAGTATTCCTATATTGACAACAGGGCCATTAGACATTTAAAATATGTTTCTCTTGTTTATTGTCCAGCAGTAAATATGTTAGGCTATACTCTTGATTGCAAATGACCGAAATCTAACAAATTTGAATTTATCGGATCTAAGGGTGCCCCTGCTTGTAGGCAAGTTTAGAGCCAGTATGTCAAATTGTATGATCACACAATCTCTCTCCCCCACCACCACCACATCATATGGCAGCAAAAATGACTGTAGGCTTACGTTAGTCCTACAGCTAGTGATTCCAGGAAAAAGAAGAGTGGAACCTGGTGCTGATGTTCTTTTTATTTTACAGCACAGGCAATAGCTTATGAAAAAGATCAACTCATTGGGAACATGCCAACCCCTGGACAAATCAATGTGTCTAAGGAATGGGTATCCTGATCAGTCACATACTCATTCTTGAGGTAGGGAAAGTTGAATTATGCTGTTGACAGTTTTATCAGACAGTAAAAGGCATTTTCCCAAAGGAAAATTCTACAAAAGAGAGGGAAAGGATACTAG
>NW_007236818.1:0-640 GCF_000164805.1 Carlito syrichta | reverse complement strand
AGGAACAAGGCTGGAGGAGGGGTGGGAGCCCTGGCGGTGACAAGCCCATGTGGCAGGCACTCCCCTTGCAGAGGTCCTGGCAGGTTACTATGGCCGCCCTCTCCGGGGTCACAGGTCATCCGATAGTAGTGGACCTCGCTCTGGGGCCCCAAGAAGGGTGTGGATTCCAAGCATGAGGGCTCACATCTCTCATCCCGGTGCTCTGGAGGCTGAGAAGAGAGGCTGGACTGAGCCCCCGGATTTGAGAACAGCCCGGGCACCTTGCCCGGACCACATCTCTACAAGAAGCCAAAAAAATGAGCCGAGCTTCATGGTGCAGGCCTTCCATTTTGGTCATTCAGGAGGTCACTCTGGGTGGATTGCTGGAGCCCAGCTTGTGGAGGCCGTGGTGGCTGAGAGCAGAACCCTAAACTCTGGCCCTGGCAACAGAGCTGGACTCCAACTCAGAATAATACCAACCACCACAACCACAGGCTGGTCTGAGGGTCTCAGCCATGCATCCTGGTTCTTCGGAGGTGCAGGAAAGTGGATAGTCTGAGCTGTGGGTTTGACACCAGCCTGAAACATGTGGTAAGACCCCATCTCGGACATCAATTTTAAATCCAAAGATAAGCCTGGCACTGTGGCTCAGGTCTGTGGT
>NW_007236817.1:0-1094 GCF_000164805.1 Carlito syrichta | reverse complement strand
CTCGCTACTTGGCCTAGGCTGGTCTTGAACTTCTGGGCTGCAGCGGTCCCCCACCTCAGCCTCCCAAAGCCACAACCCGATTTTCTGCTGATCCACCATCTTTCGATATTTCTAGGCCCAAGGCTGGGACCTCCTTCTCAAATGATGTCTGTCTGTTCACAATGATCCCAACTCCATACACAAATGGATGTTTTTCTTTTTTTCCTTTTTCCCTTTTTTTCTTTGAGTCAGGGTCTCACTCCTTCACCCAGGATTTACGGCAGTGGCTCACTCCCGGCCACCGCAACCTCAGCCAGCCAGGCTCCAGTGAATCTTTTGTCGGCTTTCTGAGGAGCCAGAATGACAGGCCCATTTTACCATGCACAGCTTATTTTGGATGCAGGGTAGAGATGTGGTCTCACCGAGTTGCCTGGGCAGTTCTTGGCCAGTGGTTCATGCTGGCCACTGACCTTGCCTCCCAAAGCACTGGGATGACGAGGCTGAACCCCCAAGCCAGGCCTCGATCCTTCATCAAAAATGAAACAGAAGGCCTGGCATGGCATCCCATGCCTGGAAACCCAGCACTCTGGAAGTTTGAGGTGGGAGGATGACTGTATACCAGGAGCTCCAGGCCAGCCAGGGCCACACAGGGCTACCCCATCTCCGCATCCATCTAAACAAGGAGTCTGGGTCGAGGGTCCTGTCATCATGATCACTCTAGAGGCTGAGGCAGGAGGATCACAGAAGCCTGCAAATTCGAGCCTGGCGGTGAATGAAGGTCTTGTCTCAGGGCTCATCCTGGGCCACAGAGCCAGACCCTGTCTCCAAAAACATCAGAATCGTACACAGATTCTCAAGTGTGCATGGTGTGTTCACAGGGCGACTGCCTTTAGAGCCAGGAAACATGGGTTTTGGGGGTAAGAAATTTCCCCAGGTGAGGGATGTTTCCCTGGCCTTTCTTTGTGGAAGGTCCTTGCTGCTGAGTGGGAGGGTCGACCTGACTAGGGCACAGTTCTCACCTTGTAGGGAAGAGCCAGCACTAAGACAGCCAGGGAGCCTCGGGAACTCCTGAACCAAAGTGGGGGCAGCCATTGGGGGTTCGGGACTGGAAGGTG
>NW_007236816.1:0-773 GCF_000164805.1 Carlito syrichta | reverse complement strand
GGTTCAGTGGACAGAGGGCTTTACGTGGGCTTCCATAATTTCTTTTTGTGGTCACTCCTTAGAACTTTATGTGACCTGGGGACACAGGTTTTCCAAAGATTTCCCTTGAGTTAGATGTCAAGAGCCTGTCATTTGGGTAATGAGTTACTAGGGGTTTCTCACTCATTACTTACTCTGATACAATGTTGTGGGTACTCCCACATATCCAAATAAAAGGCCAAGAGAGTATCTAGCTAGTAATGAACACGTGTGATTTTTAATATTTGGCCTGCTACTTCCACTCTGTGTCCAACAGAATGTCAGCACACTTGTCCAGGTACTAACAAGTGGGTCCAGTTTTGTTTTGTTCACCGGACTTACCAAGCATTTAATGACACATCGATTATTTACATTAATGGGGATTTATTGTTTATTATTACATTTATTTTCAGAATTAAATACCCAAGCCAGGCACGGTGGCTCATGCCTTTAATCCCAGAACTTTGGGAGACTGAGGCAACAGGATTGCCTGAGCCTAGGAGTCTAAGATTAGCCTGGGCAACATGACTAGACCTCATCTCTACATAAATAAAATAATTAGCCAGGCATGGTGGCACACACCTGTAGTTCCACCTTCTTGGTAGGCTGAGGTGGAAAAATCACCTAAACACAGCAGATAGTGTCTGTAATGGCCATGAGCATGCCACAGCACTCCAGCCTGGGTGACAGATTGAGATTCCAACTCAAAAAATAAAAAAGCTTAGCATTCAGATTGCAATACCTTACATGAAGAA
>NW_007236815.1:0-4842 GCF_000164805.1 Carlito syrichta | reverse complement strand
GTCGCAGGAGTGCCCTGATATTATCGCTGCCCATGGGACTTCCCAGATACTCACAGGAGATAAGTGGTCATTCCCTCCAAGTGACCCCTGAGCTGTGCTTCTGTTAATTGACTGGGTTGGGGTAAAGTCACCTGCAATGTGTCACAGACAGTGATGATCTCAGATGGTTTAGGTGGTCTTCAAGCTAATAAAATGTAAGCCCTACTGAGGAGTGTATTCTGAGAGGGAATGTTCTTCAGTGAAGGAGACCTGTGTAAACAGAGTTCAGGGAATGACAGGGAGCAAATACTTACAAGCAAGATTAGGACTTATATGTCAACATAAGACTGTTACATGGTATATGCATCATATAGCTTCTCTTTCTCAAACTTGTCTGAACCTAGGCTATGAATTACCTACCTTATGAATATGCAAATAGCCTGATGTCTTCTGAATTAAATATGGATTCATCTATGCCCTGATGGAATCACCCATCATCACATCCCCACTATAGAGAAGCACCTGAAAGCACAGTTCTTCACTATGGACTGTACCTGTAGGATCTTCTTCTTTGTGGCAGCAGAAATCGGTAAAGATATCCCCAGGCCTGAGTTTGAGAAGGGACCCAAGACCAGTCAAGGGGAATTTCATCCACTTGTGTCTCCTTTCCACAGGTGCCCACTACCAGATCCAGTTGTTGCAGTTGGGGCTGAGGTGAGGAAGCCAGGGGCCTCAGCAAGGGTCTCCTGCAGGGTTTCTGGATACACCCTTCACCAACTACTTTATAAGGTGGCTGCAATAGGTTCCTGGACAAGGGTTTGAGTGGATGGGATGTATTGACCCTGATGATGATGAGACAAAGTACGCTCAGAAGTTCCAGGGCAGAGTCACCACTACTGGTGACACATCTGTGAACACAGCCTACATGGAGCTGAGAAGTCTGAGACCTGAGGACACAGCAATATATTATTGTGCAAGAGACACAGTGTGAAACCCACATCCTGAGATTGACAGAAACCTGAGAGAGAAGGCTGATGTGCTGGGCCTGAAACAGTGACAAGGATTTTGAGGTTGAATTCTTTCTTAGAATATGAAGTTAATCTGTTGAAGTAGAGAAATAATAGAAATGTGTATATACTATAACTATATGAAGAATTTTACCTACAAAATTTACTCTGCAACATTGTTTTAAATTTGCATTCAGGGAGCAGGAGTGAAATCTAATTAATAAAACTGATAGGAGAGTTCCCTTGAGGATATCAGTGAGAACATAAAGTTTTGAATCAGTTTTGTAAACACTTTGAAAAAAAATATGCCTGATCACATTTTAACTCTACCAAAAATGTTGAAATTGGTTCCATTTTATCAACTTTCCCTTTCCAACAGCAATGCATATTATTTATTTTTCCCCCAGAATTTCAATCTTTTTTTTTGTTGTTGTTGGACTCCCTCTGTTGCCCAGACTGGAGTGCAGTGGCCGCTCCCAGCCACCGCAGCCTCGACCTGATGGGTCCAGTGATCCTTCCGCCTCAGCCTTCCAAGGGGCCGGAATTACAGCCATGCACTACCACGCCTGGCTGATTTTTTGATTTATTGTAGAGATGAGGTCTCGCTGCCCAGGCAGGTCTTGAACCCGCGGGCTCAGGCAATCCACTCACCTCAGCCTCCCAAAGGCATGGCATTACAGGCTGAGCCACCGAGCCCAGCTGAGAATTTCACTCTTTAATGGTGTCATCAGTGTTATCTATTTTAACCATTCCAATTGGGTAACAGTAATATTTTGTTGTTTAAAGGCATATTTTCATCATTAAAATTGATATTATACAATTTCAAAATAGTTTTAAAGTGTCTTACATAATGTGAAAAATATCTGATTTAAAAATCTATGATTTTAAATATATTTCAGACAAAGTGTGTCTCACATATAATAAAAATGAGATAAAAGAAATAATTCATTTAACAATCATGGATACTTTGAATTTAATTTACATTAAAAACTTATATTTTTAAGACATAAGAGATTATGTAGAATATAACAAGGTACTCTAAAAACTGAGCTAACTATTTCCTTGTTTTTGTCTCTTTTGTCCTCTAGATATCTTAGACACTTAAATAAAATCTGAGAGGAATAGGTTTTATTCTGATTTTATTACACAATAGCCCTACAAATATGGTGATGAGGTGTGGGTTGGAGGAAACTCTCTATAGTCAGGGTTCAGTGGACAGAGGGCTTTACGTGGGCTTCCATAATTTCTTTTTGTGGTCACTCCTTAGAACTTTATGTGACCTGGGGACACAGGTTTTCCAAAGATTTCCCTTGAGTTAGATGTCAAGAGCCTGTCATTTGGGTAATGAGTTACTAGGGGTTTCTCACTCATTACTTACTCTGATACAATGTTGTGGGTACTCCCACATATCCAAATAAAAGGCCAAGAGAGTATCTAGCTAGTAATGAACACGTGTGATTTTTAATATTTGGCCTGCTACTTCCACTCTGTGTCCAACAGAATGTCAGCACACTTGTCCAGGTACTAACAAGTGGGTCCAGTTTTGTTTTGTTCACTGGACTTACCAAGCATTTAATGACACATCGATTATTTACATTAATGGGGATTTATTGTTTATCATTACATTTATTTTCAGAATTAAATACTCAAGCCAGGCACGGTGGCTCATGCCTTTAATCCCAGAACTTTGGGAGACTGAGGCAACAGGATTGCCTGAGCCTAGGAGTCTAAGACTAGCCTGGGCAACATGACTAGACCTCATCTCTACATAAATAAAATAATTAGCCAGGCATGGTGGCACACACCTGTAGTTCCACCTTCTTGGTAGGCTGAGGTGGAAAAATCACCTAAACACAGCAGATAGTGTCTGTAATGGCCATGAGCGTGCCACAGCACTCCAGCCTGGGTGACAGATTGAGACTCCAACTCAAAAAATAAAAAAGCTTAGCATTCAGATTGCAATACCTTACATTGAAGAATTTTTTAATGCCATAATTGGAAAATAAGACCGTGTATGGAAAGAAAAATCTACATTTCTTAATGAAAGTCTGAGAACACTGAACTTGGGATCACAGAAGTCATCACTGGTTCCCTTGGAGGGTAGTGGCACTAGCATCAGAGAAAGGAACATCCACAGTGCTGACTTCCTATTAGAGAGCTTGTGTATAAAGCTGTTATACCCTCCTCATGTAAACAGCCTATCAAATGGGCTAAAAAATTAGTAAACTATGGCTCTGAAAATGAACTTATAGCAGAAACTATAAGAAAATTAATTCAACAGGAAAAAAAGTACCACATTAAAATTAGGCAAAGGACATGAACATATGCTTCTCAAAAGAAGAAATACAACTGTCCTAAAAACATGTGAAAGGATGCTCAATGGAACTAATCACCAGTTAAACGGAAATTAAATCTATGAGGTACTATCTCATACCAATCAGAATGGCTATCATTTAACAAAGTAGAAAAAACCAGCACACAAACCTGATTTCAGCAAAGGTGTGGAGAAATGGAGCTCTTATACACTGGGTGAGAGAATGTACATGAGCTTGACTACTACTGTGTGAAGTCGTTTAGAGATTTCTCTAGTTACTAAAAATAGAACCACTTTTCAAGTCAGCAATTCCATTACTGCGATTATTACCAAAAGGACAGGAGTTAGTAAATGAAAAATTTACTTGCATTTAAATGTTTATCACAGCACTATAAATGATAGCAAAGTTATGGAATTTACCTAAGTACCCATCAATGGTGAACTGAATAAAAGAGTGGTGCATATATTTCAATGAGTGCTATGCATTCATGAAAAGAATATAATATTTTATTTTAACACCACACGAATGCAACTGGAGGACATTATCCTAACTGTATTAACTCAGAAAAAGATAACCAAATATTGCATATTTTCACTCATAAGTGGGAGCAAAATCATGACTACAAGAACGTAAAAGTGAAAATAACAGCCACTGGGAGTGGCTGGGGAAAAAAGGATTAGAATATGCCTATTGGATACTATGCTTACCATTTAAGTGATGTGTTCAAAAGTAGCCCAAACCCAGGATTCTGCCATATAACCATGTAACAAACTTTCACATGTATCCATTGAATTAAAAAATTTAAAACTACACAAACAAAACAAAAATAAACAAAATAGTAGTATTGTACTTATGACAACACAACACATAATTTTAGTAATAAGAAGCTATATCTTCCCAAATGCTATCAGTGACACCAAACTTCCCCAGGATACTTTCATCAACTGTGGTCATGGTTCTTTCCTGAGGCATCTCACCCCAGAAGTTGCTATATAGCAGGAGACATGCAAATATGGCCCTCCCTGTGCTGATGAAAACCAGCCCATTCCATTCAATGAAGTCCTGGGAAAGCAGGCCCAGGTGATCCCAATCAAGGATTGGGATGAAACACAGATGACACAGCATGGATTTGGGGCTTCACCGGGTTTTCCTTGTTGCTATTTTTAAAGGTGATTCACGGAGACTAAAGATATTGAGTTTGTGAATAAGAGAAACAAGGAATATATGTGGCAGATCTGACTAGGTTATGTCTGTTTTTGCAGGTGCCTGGTGTGAGGTGCAGCTGGTGGAGTCTGGGGAGGTTTGTACCAGACTGGAGGACAGTCCCTGAGATTCTTCTTTTCAGTCTCTGTATTCACTTTCAGTACCTATGGAATGAACTGCATCTTCCAGACCCTAGAAGAGGGGATGGAGTGCATGGCAATTATATGCTATGGTGGAAGTGAAAACTACTACACAAATTCTGCAAAGGTCAGGTTCTCCATTTCCAGAGACAACAACAAGAACATGCTCTATTTGCAAATGCACAGTTTAAGAACTGA
>NW_007236814.1:0-642 GCF_000164805.1 Carlito syrichta | reverse complement strand
CTTAACTCACTCTCTAGCTCTCTAGCCACCTGTATAGTTAGCTGACTTAACTAACTGACTTAATTAGCTAGCCATCTGACTAGCCAACTGATTTAACTAGGTCACTACTTAGCTAGCCAGCTGGCTAGCCAGCTGACTTAATTATCCTTCTTAACTAGCTGGCCTGCTTTCTAGACATTTGAATTAACTAGCTAGCTACATATCTAGCCAGCTGGCTATCCAGCAGAATTAACTAGGTAACTTATCTAGCTAGCCAACTTTCTAGCCAGCTGACTTAAATAGCAAGCTACCTAGCTAGCCAGCTGGCTAGTCAGTTGACTTAGCTAGGTTGCTTTACTAGCTAGCCAGCTGGCTAGACAGATGTCTTCACTAGCTCTCTACCTCTCTAGACACCTGGATAACAAGCAGTCTTAACTAGGTGACTTAATTAGCTGGCTAGCTGGCTAGCCACTTGACTTATCTATGTCACTACCTAGCTAGAGAGCTGGGTAGCCAGCTGACTTAACTAGCTGTCTTAACTAGCTGGCCTGCTTTCTAGTCAATTGAATTAACTAGCTTGCTTCATAGCTAGCCATCTGGCTTTTCTAGCTGAATTAACTAAGTTACTTATCTAGCTAGCCAGCTGTCTAGCTAGCTGACTTA
>NW_007236813.1:0-744 GCF_000164805.1 Carlito syrichta | reverse complement strand
CCTGACTAGTCGGCCAACTAGTATCTGACCTAATTTGTCAGCTGACAAGTTGGTCCAATAATCGGTCGATTGGTTAGCTTACTTAAATAGTTGGCTGGCCAGTAAGCTGACCGGTTAGCTGAATTAGCTAGTCGGCTGGCGAGTGAGCCAACAGGTGAGCTGACTTAACTAGTCGGCCAGCAAGTGAACTGACTGTTCAACTGAAGCAACCAGTCGGTCAGAGAGTGAGCTAACTGGTCAGCTGACTTAACTAGTTGGCTGAAGAGTGAGTCGAATGATCAGCCAACTTAACTAGTTGGCTGGCGAGTGAGCTGACTGGTCAGCTGACTTCAGTCAGCTGGGGAGTGGGCCGACTGGTCAGACTTAACTAGTCAGTGATCAAGTGGGCAGACTGCAGATATGACTTAACTAGTTGATTGGCAAGCATGCCGACTAGTTAGCTTACTTGTTGACCTGCGAGAGAGTCAAAGAGTGAGTTGATGTGTTGGCTGGTGTGTGAGCTGACTAGTTTCCTGACCAGTTGGCAGGCAAGTGAGCCGACTAGCTAGCTTACCTGATGGAAAGCGAAGGAGACCACTAGTTAGCTGACCAGCTACTTTAGTTGCTAGTCGACTAGTTAGCTAATTATCTAGCTGATTTGCTAGCTGACCTAACTAGCTAGCTAGCTGGCTACCTAGCTGACATAACTAGCTAGCAAACAAGCTATATAGCTGTCTAGCTAGCTGAATTAACTAGCTCAACAAC
>NW_007236812.1:0-787 GCF_000164805.1 Carlito syrichta | reverse complement strand
CTAGCTAACTTAAAGAAGTATTCAACTGGCAAGACAGCTGACTTAACTAACTGACTTAAACAGATGGCCTGCTTGCTAGTCAGCTGAATTAACTAACTTGCTATATAGCTGGCCAAATGGCTAGCCTGCTGACTAAACTAGGTGACAACTAGCTAGCTAGTTATATAGCTGACTTAGCTAGCCGACTTAACTAGTTGTCTAACAAGATAACTACCATACTTAGCAAGTTGGTTAATGAGTTAAATAACTGTTTTAACTAGTTTTTAAACGAATTAAGTGACTGACTTAACCACTTGGTTAACTAGTTAGCTAGGTGAATAAACATGTTGACTGACGAATCAGCCTACTAGTTAGCAGTTTTAACACGTTGGCTGATTTCTCAGGTGACTTGTTATCTGACTTAACAAGTTGGCCGTATAGTTGGCCTAATATTTAGCTGGTTTTACTAGTTGCCTGACGTATTGGCCCCCCTAGTTAGTTCAGTCAACTAGTTGGCTTGCTAGTTAGCTGACTTAACTACTCGACTGACTAATTGGCCATCTAGTTAACTGACCTGACTAGTCGGCCAACTAGTTATCTGACCTAACTTGTCAGCTGACAAGTTGGCCCACTAATCGGTCGATTGGTTAGCTTACTTAAATAGTTGACTGGCTAGTAAGCTGACCGGTTAGCTGAATTAGCTAGTCAGCCGGCAAGTGAGCCAACAGGTGAGCTGACTTAACTAGTCGGCCAGCAAGTGAGCTGACTGTTCAGCTGAAGCAACCAGTCGGTCAGAGAGTGAGCTAAC
>NW_007236811.1:0-806 GCF_000164805.1 Carlito syrichta | reverse complement strand
GTTGCTATTTTTTTCTAAGTGAGAGTCCCGCTGTGTCACCCAGGACAGAGTGCAGGGCTTGCTCTCGACCACCAAGGCCTCCACCGACTGGGCTCTGGCTATCCTATCAATGTGGCCGCCTGAGTGGCCATAACGACAGTCGTGTACCACCACGCTCGTTTCATTTTCTTGGCTTCTTGTAGAGACGAGGTCTCCCAGAGCACTGGCATGATCCCCCACACCCGGCCTCCACACCCTTCTTGGGGCTCCACCATGAGGCCTACTCCTTTCCATTTACATGGGACAACAGAGAGGGCAGCCAGAGTCATCACCAGAGCCCTCGCCTGGGTGAGCACCTGGTGCAGGGGCGTTTCTCTTCTGGGGTGCCCACCGTGTTGGCCACCATGCTGCCCACCATGCTGCCCACCTCATTCGCCAGGGTGGAACCACTCGCTCTTTCTAGGGGCCAGCATGGGGAAAGGGAGGGCATGACTCTCAAACTGTCTGTCATTCAGTGATGGCAGGTCCACTCACGCCTATCTACTTGGCATTCTGGGAGTCCAAGATGGAAAGATGGCTGGAGCCCAGGAGCCTGAGACCAGGTTGGACACCATAGCAACCTCCCAACTTGACCTCAAGCAAAACCCAGAAAACATTGGGTGAGGGCTGGTCTTGGTGGGAGGACCTACTCTGGGCCAGAGTTCAAGACCAGGTTTGAAGACTGGAATGTCGAACAAATGGAAAGTCTGAGATCTCAGCAGTTTGGGAGGACCAGGCCGAGAGGATGGCCAGAGTTGGGTGGCTTGAGAGCAGCCTAGGCAAACTAG
>NW_007236810.1:0-676 GCF_000164805.1 Carlito syrichta | reverse complement strand
TGCTGAGTGGGAGGGTCAGACTGCCTGGGGCACATTTCTCCCCTCAGAGTGGAGAGCCGACAGTAAACCATTCAGGTAGTAGGGAACTCCCACACCAAAGCAGGGGCACACATTGTGGGGGGTTAATGCTGGAAAGTGCCAAGTTAAGGGACCACAGTATGTGGGAGGGTGGGGGAGGAAAGACTGAGGGGAGATTTCCAGAAGAATGCATTTCTTTCTCTTTCTTTCTTTCTTTCTTTCTTTCTTTCTTTCTTTCTTTCTTTCTTTCTTTCTTTCTTTCTTTCTTTCTTTCTTTCTTTCTTTCTTTCTTTCTTTCTTTCTTTCTTTCCTTCCTCACTAGTTTGCCTAGGCTTCTCTCAAACCACCCAACTCTGGCCATCCTCTCTGCCTGGTCCTCCCAAACTGCTGAGATCTCAGATTTTCCATTTGTTCAACATTCCAGTCTTCAAGCCTGGTCTTGAACTCTGGCCCAGAGTAGGTCCCCCCACCAAGGCCAGCCCTCACCCAATGTTTTCTGGGTTTTGCTTGAGGTCAATTTGGGAGGTTGCTGTGGTGTCCAGCCTGGTCTCAAGCTCCTGGGCTCCAGCCATCTTTCCATCTTGGACTCCCAGAATGCCAAGTAGACAGGTGTGAGTGGACCCTCCATCCCTGAAAGACCGACAGTTTGAGAGTCATG
>NW_007236809.1:0-757 GCF_000164805.1 Carlito syrichta | reverse complement strand
CTAGACTGGGGAGCAGCAGCATGATTGTGTCTCCCAGGGCCTCCACCTGAGGGGCCCCCATGCAGCTGGGACACCAGGGCAGACCACGCCTGACTCAATTTTGGGGACCTCTCACTGAGACAAGTTCTGGCCATGTCAATCATGCTGAACTCCAACCCCTTGACTCAGGCAGCCTGCTGCCTCAGCATCCCAGGTGCTCTCTGCCACCATGACCTCCACCGACTGGTGAGCCACGGTGCGTGGCCTGTACTTGCATATTTTGTCAGCGGTGGTGATGCTAAGGAATGTCCCAGGATGGAGGCAAATGCTTCCCTTGTAGCCGGGACTGTGGGCGCCACCATGTGCGATTCCAGTGTTTGCATTCTGGGGAATAATGAGGTCTCACTATGTGGACCAGGCTGGTCTTGAAATCCCATGCTCCAGTGATCACCTGCCTCAACCTCGCAGAGCCACAGCCATTTGTATGCCAATCCACCATCTTTTGGGAACTCTAGGCCCAAGCCTGGGGCCTCCTTCCCAAAGGATCTCTGTCTGTTCACGATGATCCCAATTCCATACACAATTGAAATTTTTTTTCTCCTTTTTTCTTTTTTTCTTTCAGTCACCGATGCTGGAGGGCAGTGGCTCAATGCTGGCAACAACAGCCTCAGCCTGCTAGGCTCTGGCGAAACTTTCCCTGACCTTCCAAGAAAGATGAAATGACAAGAGTGCGCAACCACGCCTGGATCATTAGGGATGGAGGGTAGAGATGAGGTTA
>NW_007236808.1:0-567 GCF_000164805.1 Carlito syrichta | reverse complement strand
CTTCTGGGGTGGGTTGCTGAAGGCGTGGGGTGGACCTATCCTGTGGCCACCTTTGAAAGCTCCCTCAAACAGCAGGTGGTAAAGTGCGTTTTTCTCTCCCATTCCTAAGGGTAACTTCATGTGGGGTGGCAGGGGTGTTGTTGGTGGTGATGGTGATGATTATTATTTGAAGTTGGAATCCCGATCTGTCACCCAGGCCAGAGTGCAGGGACACATTCACAGCCACTGAGAACTCCAGTTGCCATGCTCAGGCGATCCTCAAGCCTCAGACACCTGAGTGGCTGGACTCCAGGCATGTGCCACCACGTCTGGCTTATCTTTGGATTTATTTTTAATGGCCGAAACGAGGTCTCACCCCATGTCCGGAGCTGGTGTTGAAGCCTCAGGCTCAGGCTGGGATGCCACGCTGAGCCCCTGACCCTGGCCTGTGTTTGTGGTGGTGGCGGTGGTTGGTGTTATTATTTTGAGTCTCAGTCCCACACTGTCACACAGGTCAGAGCACAGGAACCCGCTCTTGGCCACAGCAGCCTCCAGCAGCTGGGCTCCTGCAATCCTCCCACCGTGGCA
>NW_007236807.1:0-570 GCF_000164805.1 Carlito syrichta | reverse complement strand
AAGCCAAAAAAATGAGCCGAGCTTCATGGCGCAGGCCTTCCATTTTGGTCATTCAGGAGGTCACCCTGGGTGGATTGCTGGAGCCCAGCTTGTGGAGGCCGCGGTGGCTGAGAGCAGAACACTAAACTCTGGCCCCGACAACAGAGCTGGACTCCAACTCAGAATAATACCAACCACCACAACCACAGGCTGGTCTGAGGATCTCAGCCATGCATCCCGGTTCTTCGGAGGTGCAGGAAAGTGGATAGCCTGAGCTGTGGGTTTGACACCAGCCTGAAACATGTGATAAGACCCCATCTCAGACATCAAAAATAAATCCAAAGATAAGCCTGGCACTGTGGCTCAGGCCTGTGGTTCCAGCCACTTGGTGGGCCAAGACGAGAGGATCACTTGATCAGGACAAGTGGAGTCCGCAGTGTCTGTGACCATGCTCCTGCACTAAGGTCTGGGTGACAGAGCAGGTTTCCAACTCCAATAACAAAAATCACCACCACCACCACGACCACCACCCCTGTCACCCAGGGTGAGTAGTCACCCTCAGGGATGGGAGAGGAAAAGGCATGTCCCACC
>NW_007236806.1:0-987 GCF_000164805.1 Carlito syrichta | reverse complement strand
CATCGACAGGGAAAATCAGGGCATCTCCTGAGAACGGAATGGGGATCTGGTTCATGGAGTTATCAATCGCCTAAATCTACAAGGTCTCTTGATAAAGTCTAAACAGCAATCTGGGCTTCTATGTCGCCATATTTTTAGTGTGCCTTATGAAAAGGGACCAGGAATCTTGGGTTCCAATTCCTCAAGAACTTTATGCGAGTCTTTTTCTTGATATCAAAGCAACTGGAATTCTAGGTCACCAGGAAATAACTTTGCGTCTTGCTGAGAATGAACCATGAATTTCAGTAATGAGAGTCCTCATATACAGAACACTATACGACTTGTTGCTACCCAAGAATAAGGAATTTGCTTTCACGATTCCTCCATCCCAAAAACCTACAGAGCATCTTGCTAAGAGGTAACCAACTTTCATGTTTTGGGAGTAGGAATCTGGATAATGGCAGTCCTCATATACCGCACTGTGTCTTGCTGAAGGAGAATAAGTAATCATGTTTACACTTGTCCTCCATCCCCAAAAAAAACTTCAGGGTGTCTTGCTAAGGGATAAACACAAATTTGGATTTTTGAAGCATAATCTAGGAAATTAAATGCTCATATACAGGCAACTGCACTGAAGTTTCCTAAGAAAGAATAAGGAATCTGGGTGACATGTTTTCTCAATCCCCAAAAAAGTACACGGCGTCTTTCGAAGATCTAAACAAGAATCAAGATTTTGATGCATGTATCTGTGAACAGGAGTACTCATATACAGTCAACTGCACGGCTGTTGCTAAATATAAGAAATCTGTGTTATATGAGTCCTCAGTTCTGAAAATCTACAGGGCAACTTGCTGACGCCTAAAGAGGAATCAGGGTTTTGAGGCATGAATATGGGTAATAGCAATCCTCATATACAGGAACTACAGGCCTCTTGCTAAGAAAAGAGAATCTTTTTTCCAAGCTTCATCTATCAAAAATCTACATGACTTCTTACTAAGGGTTAAAGAA
>NW_007236804.1:0-652 GCF_000164805.1 Carlito syrichta | reverse complement strand
CCCCAATTCCAGTTTTCTGGCTCTAAATTCAGTTGCCCTGTGAACCCACCATGGGCATTTAAGAATCTGTGTACTATCCTGATGTTTTTGGAGGCAGGGTCTGGCTCTGTGGTGCAGGCTGGGGCCAGGGATATGTCCATTGATCACTGTCAGCCTCGAAATCATGGGCCCAGGTGATCCTCCTGCCTTGGAATTCCAAGCGTGGGCCGCCACACCAGGCCTTCTGTTTCATTTTTGACAAAGGATCAAGACTGGGTTCAGGGGCTCAGCCTCATCATCCCAGTGGTATAAGAGGTTGAGGTCAGCAGCAGAAATGAGCCCGCAGGCCGAGACCTGCCCGGGAAACTCAGCAAGACCTCGTCTCTACCCACCATCCCAAATGAGCTGGGCGTGGTTGCCTACGCCTGTCTTTCAGGCTCCTCAGAAGTCCAGGGAAAGGCTCGCCAGAGCCCCTTGGGCCGAGGCTGCAGTAGCCAGGAGGGAGTCACCACCCTCCAGGCTGGGTGAAATAGTGGTACTCCGACTCAAAGAATAAAGGAAAAAAGGAAATAAAATAAAAGCATCCATTTGTGTATGGAGTTGGATCATCATGAACAGACAGACATCATTTGGGAAGCAGGCCCGAGTCTTGGGCCTAGAGTTTCTGAAAGAT
>NW_007236803.1:0-693 GCF_000164805.1 Carlito syrichta | reverse complement strand
CAAGACTTCGTCTCTACCCACCATCCCAAATGAGCTGGGCGTGGTTGCCTACACCTGTCTTTCAGTCTCCTCAGAAGTACAGGAAAAGGCTCGCCAGAGCCTCTTGGGCCAAGGCTGCAGTAGCCAGGAGGGAGTCACCACCCTCCAGGCTGGGTGAAATAGTGGTACTCCAACTCAAAGAATAAAGGAGAAAAGGAAATAAAATAAAAGCATCCATTTGTGTATGGAGTTGGATCATCATGAACAGACAGACATCATTTGGGAAGCAGGCCCGAGTCTTGGGCCTAGAGTTTCTGAAAGATGGTGGATCAGCACACAATCGGGCTGTGGCTTTGTGAGACCTACCAGGGGACCCCTGGAGTCTGGGAGTTTGAGACCAGCCTGGGCCACATACCAATAACTCGTCACTCCCCAGAATGCAAACACTCAAGTCGCACATGTTGTCACCCGCAGTCCCAGCTACAGGGAATGTAGTGGCCTCCAACCCGAGGAATGCTTTTGCATCTACCCTGCCAACAGGACTTGCGAATCCAGGCTGGGCATCGTGGTTCATGACCAGCAGCCCTGTGCCCTGGGATGCTGAGGCGGGAGGCTGCCTGAGCCCAGGTTTCGGAGACCAGCCTGGGTGACATGGCCAGACCTCATCTTAGTGACAGTTCTGAAAAATCGAGTCAGACGTGGACCCAGCTGATG
>NW_007236802.1:4083-4959 GCF_000164805.1 Carlito syrichta | reverse complement strand
TCACCCTGTAATCTTGTGCCTTTGGGAGGTTGAGGTGAGTGGATTGCCTGAGCCCGTGGGTTTGAGACCCACCTAGTCAGCGAGACCTTATCTCTACAATAAATCAAAAAATCAGCCAGGAGTGGTAGCACATGCCTGTAATTCCAGCTACTTGGAAGGCTGAGGCAGAAGGATCGCTGGAGCCCAGCAGGTCAAGCCTGCGGTGGCTAGGAGTGGCCACTGCACTCCAGTCTGTGCGACAGAGTGAGACTCCAACTCAAAAAAAGAGAGCAACTATATTAAAAAATAAACTGTAACTTAGAGACCTGTGGAGCTATAACAAAGCGCTAACCTTTATGTCATCAGAGTCCAAGTAAAGAAGAAAGTTTGTTGTTAAACATTTTTAAAACATAATAGCTGAAAATCTCTTATGTTTGGTGAAAGGCATAGATCTACAGTTGGAAAACATTGATTCCTAGATAGCATAAACATTACACCAAGAAATATTTTGATAAAAAAGTTAAACATTAAAAACAAACACAAAATTGAGCTCCCTGCTGCATTGTGGGGAGTCCAAGTGTGCACCCTGACTTTTCTGCTCCAGGGCATCTAGCACCTCATCTGTTGAAGAAGCCTGCACTACCCATGGCTCCCTGCGTCTCCTTCTACTTGACAACACAGAAAGCTCACCTAGTCACCAATTTGTAGTCCCTACCAAATTACCCAGCAGGTATGGCATTGGAAAAAACGTCTGCCTGGACATGTTGTGCTGACCCTGCATTCTGCGGTTCTCACATGGCTGTCAAGCACACAGACAGGGGCAGCATCTTCCCTTCGTATCTGGGCTTTTAACTCATGCTTTCTTTCCCATTTTCCTCCAAAATAGAAACTCTCCTT
>NW_007236802.1:1743-3488 GCF_000164805.1 Carlito syrichta | reverse complement strand
CAGTGTTAACCAATGAAATATTCACTGGGTCTGAGCTGGGGTTAACAAATGTCTCAAATTTCATTGCATGACAGCTGATCTTGCATAACTCCCTCAGCTGGCTCATGATCTGGAGCATAAATCATCTTATGTGTCATTCTAATAGTCTTGAATTACACCCTGTATCACTGTCACAGCATATGGGGCTGTGTATACCACTAGACCCAGCTCTCTGTCTTTCATGGTTTTTATAATTGCAACATTTGGCAAAACCAGCTCTGACAGAAAGTGCTCTCTCTCCATGGCAGCAACAAAGGGGGCCACCAGAGGCCTGACTGCAGTGGCCAATCATGGTGCTCTTTACTGGTAATGAGGGGGCTCCCTCATCCTGCTTACACCAGTGCCAGGGTAGACCAATCCTGGGCTTCACTTAATTACACCATCCTCTTTGTAAGTGTGTCCTCTACTCAAGGGGCTTCAGCTATACTGGTGCTAGGGGGTCTCCTGTCCCCTCCCAGCATATAGATTGTCAGTCAAGACAGTCATTGGGGCCTGGAGGACCTAACGCAGACAATACAGAGGAAGCAATCTGTCCTGCCATTCTCTGAAACAGAGAGAGAGAGAGAGAGAGACAGCGAGAAATGGAGATGGGGAGAGGGAGATAGAGACAGAGATAGGGAGAGAGGCAGAGCAAAACAGAGATGGGGCGAGAGAGACAATAGCAGAGACAATGAGAGATAGAGTGAAATGGAAATGGGGGAGAGGGAGACAGACAGAAAAGGAGAGAGGCAGAGAGAAACAGAGGCAGGGGAGATAGAAAAATTGTAACAGAGAGAGGCAGAGAGAAACAGAGATGGAGGGAAAAGAGAGAGACAGTGACAGAAGGAGAGAGACAGAGAAACAGAGCTGGAAAGAGTGAGAGACAGGAAAACAGATGGGAAGGGAGAGAGAGATGGCAATGGAGAGAGAGGCAGAGAGAAACAAATGAGAGGGGAGAGAGAGAGCAACAGGCAGAGGGAGAGAGACAGAAACAGATGGGAAGGGAGAGAGAGAGATAGCATCAGAGGGAGAGTCAAAGACAGAGAGAGGGAGACAGTAACAGAAAGAGAAACAGAAATGGAGGATAATGAGACAGAGACAGAAACAGAGACAAGGGAGAGAGACAGAAACACTGATGGGAGAAAGAAAGAGAGAGGATGAGAGAGAAACAGACAGGGAGAGAGAGAAAGAGGAAAAGAGACAGAGATGGGAGGGGAGAGAAAGATAGCAATAGAGAGAGAGAGATGGAGATACAGAGATGCAGGAGAGAGATGAAGACAGAGGGAGTGAGACAGAGAAACAGACACTAGGGGAGAGAGAGACAGAAGGAAGGAAACAGACAGAGACAAGGAGAGAAATATAGACAGGGAGAGAGGAGATAGATAAATAGATAAAAAAGAGGGAGAGAAAGAAATAGAAAGGAGAGACAGAGATAGAAGGAAAAAGGGAGCGATAGAGAAAAACAGAGACAGGAGAGAGAGATAGGAGGGAGAGACAAAGAGAAGCAGAGATAGAGGAGGAAAGAGAGAAACAGCTACACAGAGAGGGAGAGAGGAGATAAAAAGAGACAAAAAGAAAAACAGAAAGATAAAAAGAGGAGACAGGTAGAAAGAAAGGGAGAGAAAGAGAGACAGAGACTGTGAGACAGAGTGGGGGCAGAGGCACAGAGAGACATAAGTGGGGGCAGGAGCACTTGTGTGCAGAAGGGCAGACAGTTATGGGGTGGC
>NW_007236802.1:0-432 GCF_000164805.1 Carlito syrichta | reverse complement strand
GGGTTCTGTACAAGAAAATGGGGCTGTAGGTGTGAGTTATTTCCAAGGAACCTACTGCAGAAGCTTTCCCCCATCCCCCAGGGCACCGAGGCTAAGCCTGGCAGGGGTTATTAACTTCTGTCATAGCTGACTATGGCAAATGACCTCCACTTTAGGCAAATGGGGCATGAGAGAGACAGAAGCAGCTTTGATCCACACGTGGTCACTTTGGCTGGGTTCATTCCATCCATTTTTCATTCACAGTCACCTTTGATTTTAAAACAAACTCATGTAGGTTATAGAATTATTCCCATCTTACAGATGAGGAATCCGAGGCTCAAAGAGAAAATGAGATTGCTTTTAGCATCATATAGCTAGTGAGAAGAGACACTGTTTGGTTTTAAAAACAAGTACTTTTATCAAATATTTCTGCAAGAATGGGGGTCTGGCACC
>NW_007236801.1:0-568 GCF_000164805.1 Carlito syrichta | reverse complement strand
GACCCTGAGGCCAAGGAGAAGAGCTTCCGGGGTGGCAGTTATTCAACCCAGTTAAGCTCTGGGAATGAAAGACTGGGTGTACCTTCCAGAAGGGGCAGGCATCTCCCCCTACCTCCAGGGTCCCCTAACTGCAATAGAGAACCGAGGCCACCAAGAAAAGTCAGGGCAGGACGGTGAGTGAGGGAGAAGGGAATCCCAGAAGCTGCTGCAGCCTGAGGGTGGGGGACCGAGCCCGGCAGCCGGGGAGGCTTCCTCAAGGATGGGGACAAGGACTGAGCTCCGTGAATGTGCAAGCCAGGGTTTGAAACAGGTGTCAGGTTCGTCCAGTGTCAGGGCAGAGGGCGCTGCAGGAGCAAAGTCAAAGAGGCCGGGAGCCCCCAGGCCCTGAGGCCTGATCCTGCTGTGGGTGGGGCAGGGGCCGGGTGTCCATCACCCTCCCTGGGGCCAGGAGGACAGTGGATTTATAGCCGCAGTGGCGGCCCTGAGCACCGGAGCCCGAGTCCTGGACAGCATGCAGCCCGCCCAGCTTCTCCTGCTCTGCCTCCTGGGGGCCGCCACGGCCAGCCCG
>NW_007236800.1:0-1241 GCF_000164805.1 Carlito syrichta | reverse complement strand
GGCTAACTGACTTAACTATCTAGCTGACTAGCTAGCTTTCTAGCTAGCTGACTAAACTAGCTAGCTGACTAGCAACCTGACTAGCTAGCTGATTTAACTGGCTAGCTGGATAGTTAACTGACATGATAGCAGACTTAACTAGCTAGCTGGCTAGCTAGCTGACATATCTAACTGAGTAGCCTGTTGGCTGTCTAGCTTGCTAGCCAGGTGACTTAACTTGCTAGTTACCTGGTTGGATATATGGCTAGCTGGCTGACTTAACTAGCTACCTACCTGGCTGGCTAGCTAGCTAGGCAACCGGCTAGCTAGCTAGCAGGCTGGCCACCTGGCTAGCAAGCTGGGATACAAAGATAGTCACCTGTATGGAGAGTGAGACAGCCAGCCGGCTTAACTAGTGAGGCACCCTGCTATTCATCCGGCTACCCAACCAGCATAACTAGCTGGCTACCTAACTGATCAGCCTACTAAGAAATCAGTTTAACTTGCCAGCCACATATCTAGGCAGCTGGCTAACCAGCTGACTTAAATAGCTGACTTATCTAGATGGACATAATGCTAGCCAACTGCTTTAAATAGCTAGCCACATAGCTAGTCAGCTGGCTAGCCAGCTCACTTAACTGCCTGACTTAACTAGCTAGCAATCCAGCTAACCAGCTGGCTTAATTAGCTAGCTACCTACCTAACCATGTGGCTAGCCAGCTGACTTAAATAGTTGATTTAACCAGCTAGCCAGCTGGCTAGCCAGCTGACTTAATAAGCTTTCTACCTGGTTGGCTAGACAGCTAGCCAGCTTGCTTAACTAGCTAGCTACCCGGCTGGCTAGCTGGCTAGGCAGCCATCTAGCTGGCTAGCGATCTGGCCAGCTGGCTTAAATAGGCAGCCGTCTGGCTGGACAGTGGGATACAAAGCCAGCTTAACTAGTCAGCCACCTTGCTGGTCAGCTGGCTAGCCAACTGGCTTCATTAGCTGTCCACCTACCTGACCAGCCAGCTTACCAGTCATCTTAACTTGAAAGCCACCTGACTAGACAGCTGACTAGCCAGCTGACTTAACTAGCTGACTTAACTGGATAGCCATCGGTCTAGCCAGCTGACTTAACTAGCTAGCCACCTAGCTAGCCAGCTGGCTAGTCAGCTCACTTAACTAGCTGACTTAACCAGCCAGCCAGCTGGCTAGCTGCCTGACTTAACTAGAGAGATACCTAGCTAGCCAGTTGGCTTGCCACTTGAATTAACTAACTG
>NW_007236799.1:0-6699 GCF_000164805.1 Carlito syrichta | reverse complement strand
CCCACCCGGGAAACTCCGTGAGACCACTTCTCTACACTCCATCTCTAATAAGGTGGGTGTGGTGGCAAGCATCTGTCTTTATGGCTTCTCAGAAGGCTGGGGAAGTCTTTCCAGAGCTCAGTGGGCTGAGGCTATGATGGCCGGGATTGATCCACTGCCTTCTAGCCTCAGTGATGGAATGAGACTCCTACTCAAAGAAAAATAGGAAAAAAGAAAAAAAAGAAGAGCATCCAGTTCTGTATGGAGTTGGGATCATCATGAATAGATAGAGATCATTTGGGAAGGAGGCCCCAGCCTTGTGACTAGAGTTCCCAAAAGACGGTGGATTGGCAGACAATCAGGCTGTGACTTTGGGAGGCTTAGGCGGGGACCACTGGAGCCCACGATTTCAAGACTAGCCTGGTCCACGTATCAAGACCTCGTCTATTTCCACACCACAAACATTGGAGTCGTGCACTGTGGTGCCCACAGTCCTGCCTATATGGTATGGAGTGGCCTCAATCCTGGGGTGTTCCTTTTTGCTGCCCCTGCTGATAGAACATGCGAGTCTGGGCTGGACACTATGGCTCACATCTGTCAGCCCTGTGCCCTGGGAAGCTGAGGCAAGAGGCTGCCTGAGAAGGGGTCAGAGACGAGCCCAGGCAACATGGCCAGACCTTGTCTCAGTGAGAATTCCCCAAAGTAGAGTCAGGTGTGGTGGCCCTGGAGTCCTGGCTGCTCTGGGGCTGAGGTGCGAGGACTGCCTGAGCCCTGCAGGTCAAGAACCCTGGGAGCCACTATCGTGCTGCCGTGCCCCAGCCTGGCGGATGGAGACTCTGGCACCAAAACCAGGCCTCCCACGTGCATAATGATAGGCATCCTCAGCTCCCAGGAAAAGGTCCATGTGGGTGGGGGAGGATGTAGTGATCGGTAGAGAAAGGGTCCTTCCCATGCCCAAAGCTGTCAGACAGGGTGACCAGAACCTGGGCAGGTAATGGTGTTGCTGGACCATCTTGATTGCTCTGTGCCCGACAACCACTCTAGCTCTGAGTCTTCTGTTCCTTGAGCTCAAATGCCTCCTTGCTGTGGGGCACATGTGGAGAATGGAGACAGGTCTTCAGTGGCACGTTTCCAGAGGTACAGGTCACACTTGCCTGGTGGCAACCTTTGAAACCTTCCGTGAATGATAGGCAGGAAAGTGCCTTTAACTGTCCCATCCCTGAGGGTGAATCCTCGCTCTGGGTGGCAGGGCTGGTGGTGGTGGTGATGGTGGTTGGTATTATTATTTTGAGTCGGAGTCCCACTCTGATGCCCAGGAGAGTTCAGGGGCCTGCTCTTGGACACCGCATCTACACTGAGTGGGGTCCAAAGAAACCCCTGAAGCTGCCTCAAGAGTGTGCAGAACTACAGACAAGCACCACAACACTTGGCTCGTTTCTTTGGCTACTTGTAATGATGACATTTCGTCATGGGGCCCAGGTTGGTCTCGAACACTGGGGCTCAGGCTGTGGCCTCCCAGAGTACCATGATGATTGGTGTGAGGCCCCCTGCCCGGCCTCTACAGCCTTCTCAGAGTCCCACCATGAGACCCACTCACTTCTGACAACCCAGGACACTGGAGAGGGCAGCTGGAGTCACCCACTAAGCCCTCCCCCGAGAAAGCGACTGGTGCAGGGGTGAGTCTCTGCTGGGTCATTCAGCCCTCTTCCCACCTTGTTTCACAAGGTGAACCTGCTCACTTCTCCCAGGGCCAGCTCAGGGAAAGGAAGTGCATGACTCTCAAACCTTCTGGGAGGTGGTGACAGCCGGGTGACTCACACCTGTTGCTTGGGCACTAGCGAGGCCAAGACGAGATGGTGAAAGCCCACATGCTCGAGACCAGGTGGGGCGCCATACCAAGCCCCTATATCAACCCCAAGCAAAATCCAGAAAACCTTGTGTGAGGGCAGGCCTCGGCAGGAGGATTGACTCCGGGCCAGAGTTCAAGTCCAGGCCTGAAGACCAGGATATCGACCTAATGGAAAGACTGTGATTGCAGTAGTTTAGGAAGTCTAGGCAGAGAGGATTGCTCTAGTTGGGTGGTTTGAGAGCAGCCTGGGCAAACTAGTGAGGAAAGAAAGAAAGAAAGAAAGAAAGAAAGAAAGAAAGAAAGAAAGAAAGAAAGAAAGAAAGAAAGAAAGAAAGAGAAAGAAAGAAAGAAAGAAAAAAGAAAGAAAGGAAGGAAGGAAGGAAGGAAGGAAGGAAGGAAGGAAGAAAGAAAACCATTATTCTGCCAACCTTTTGTCCTCAGTCTTTACTCCCTGCTTTCCCCACATTTGAGGGTCCTCTAAGCTCGGCATCTTCCAGCCACAACCCCCCCAAAGGCAGCCTCCACATTGGTGTTGAAGTTCCTGAGTACCTAACCAGATTCCTGCCGACATTTCTCTCCAAGGGGAGAAATGTGCCCCAGGGAGGTCGACCCTCTAACTCAGCAACAAAGACCTTCCACCAGGAAAGGCTAGGAACACATCCCTCACCCAGGGACATTTCTTTCCCACTAATCCCATTTTTCCTGGCTCTAATGTTAGTCGCCATGTGAACACACCATGCACAATTGAGAATCTATATACAATGGATGTTTCTGGAGACAGGATCTGGCTCTGTTGTTCAGGCTGGAGCCTGGAGACACAGCTGTAGTTTCACCACAAGCTTTGCATTCGTGGGCTCCAGCGATCCCTCCTGCCTCAGTCTCCAGTGTGGCCAGAAAGATGGGCTCCCTCGACCCCAGACACCCTGTTTGGACGAGTGCAAAATGAAGGCCTCCCCTGTGTTACCTGGGCTGGCCTTGAAAACCTGGGCTGCAGCAATTCTCCCGCCTAGGCTTCCCAGAGTGCTGGAATTTCAGGAATGGGCAGCCACATCAGGGCTTATGGTTTGTTTTTGATGAAGGTTCGAGGTTGGGCTCAGGGGCTCAACATCGTCATCCCAGTGCTTTGGGAGGCCGAGACCAATGGCTGGCCCAAGCCCACGGGCTGAGACTCACATGGGCACCTCAGTGAGACCATGTCTCTAACCTCCATCCCAAATGAGGTGGATGTGGTGCCACACACCTGTCGTTCTGGCTCCTTGGAAGTCCAGGGAAAGGCTCACCAAAGTCCGAGTGTTTGAGACCAGCCTGGGCCACATAGTGAGACCTCATCACTCCCCAGAACACAAACACTTGAGTCGTGGTGGCACCCACAGTCCCAGCTACAAGGGATGTGGTGGCCTCCATCCTGGGGCATTTCTTTGTGATGCCCTTGCCAACAGAACATGCAAGTCCAGCCCGGACACCGGGGCTAACAGCCATCAGCTCCCACCCTGTGAGGCCAAGGTGGGAGGGTGCCTGAGCCCAGGGGTCACAGACCAGCCCAGGCGACCTGGCCAGACCTCCTCTCTGTGAGAGGTCCCCAAAATAGAGTCAGGTGTTGTGGCTCCCAGAGTCCCAGCTGCTTGGGTGACGAGGCGGTTGTACCACCTGAGTCCCATAGTTTAAGGCCCCAGGAGCCACAATCATGCCACCGCACCTCAGCCCCACTGACAGAGACTGTGGAACAAAAAGATGCCTCCCATTTGTATAACAATGGGCCTCCACGATTCCCCAGCAAAAGGTCCACATGGGTGGAGGACGATGGAGTTATGGTCTAGGAAGGGGCCACTCCCTCCTGAAGGTGGCAGACAGGGCGACTGGAACCTGGGCTGGCCGTGGCATTGCCAGACTGCCTCGTTCGCTCTGTTCCTGATGGCAGCCCTAGCTCTAGGCCATCCTTTCCTTGAACTCACACACGTCTTTGCTCTGGGGCACGAGCATGGAGGGTGGATGCAAGCATTTGGGCTGCATGGTCAAAGGTGCAGGATGGACTGCCCGGTGGCCACCCTTGAAATCTCCCACAAACAACTGACCGGAAAGTGCCTTTTCCTCTCCCATCCATGAAGGTGACTTCTCATGCTGGGTGGCAGGGGTGGTGGTGATGGTGGTTATTATTATTATGGGTCAGAATGCTGCCCAGTCACCCAGGCATGAGCACAAGGGTATGCTCTTGGCCATCGAGGGTTACACATTCTGGGCTCAGGTGATCCTCCTGCCATGGCCCCCAGAGTTGCTGGAACAATATGCCTGCACCACCACGTCTGTCTAATCTTTTGATTTATTTTTGATGGCCGAGATGAGGTCTTGCCCCGTATCCCAGGCTGGTGCCAAACCTGCAGGCTCTGGCCGTCCACTTGTATTGACCTCAGAAGGGTTGGGATACCAGCCTGAGACCCTGATCCTGGCCTGTGGTTGCTGTGGTGGTGGTGGTTGGTGTTATTATTCTTAGTCGAAGTCCTGCTCTGTCATCAAGGCCAGAGTGAAGGGGCCCACTTTCAGACACCATGACCTCCACTGGCTGGGCTCCGGCGATCCTCCCACTGCAGCCTCATGAGTGACCAGAAGGACAGTCATTTGCAACCACGCTTGGCTCATTTTTTTGAGGTTGTTTGTTGTAGAGACGAGGTCTTGCCAAGGTGCCCAGGCTGGTCTCAAACACGGGGGATCAGGCCATCCTCTCACCTCAGCCCCCCAGAGCACCAGGATGACAGGTGTGAGCACCCATGCCCAGCCTCCACACCCCTCTCAGGGGCCCACCATGAGGCCCACTCCCTTCCAACTACCTGGGACCCCAGAGAAGACAGCCAGAGTTGCCCCCTGAGCCCTCCTCATGGAGAGTGCCTGGTGTAGGGGGATTTCTGCTGGGGCACCAACCCCTCCACCTGACTCATGTCCCATTCTGGAACCACTCGTTCCTCCCAGGGCCCATCACCAGGAAAGGGAGGACGTGACTCTCAAACCTTCTGGGAGAGCCAGTACAACCAGACGACTCACGCCTGTCTCCTCATCTCTTGGGGGATTGAGATGGGAAGATGGCCAGAGCTCGGGAGATCGAGATCAGGATGGAAACCATAGAAAGCCCCTACCTCAACCTCAAGCAAAACCCAGAAAAATGTGGGTGAGGACAGGTTTCGGTGGGAGGATCTCCTCTGGCCCAGAGTTCAAGACCAGGCAGAAAGACCAGTATGTTGTCCAAATGGAAAGCCTGTGATCACAGCAGTTTGGGAGACCAAGTCCAAGAGGATGGCCTGAGTTGGGCAATTTGAGAGCAGCATGGGCCACTTAGTGAGGGAAGAAAATGAAGAAAGAAAAAAGAATGAAAGAAAGAATGAAAGAAATCCATTCTCCTGCAAACCTTCTGCCCTCAGTCCATCCCCTCACTCCCCCAAATGTGAGGGTCCCCCAAGCTTGGAACCTTCCAGCCCCAACTCCCCCAGTGTCTGCCCCCACTTTGGTTTGGAAGTTCCAGAGGCTTCCTGGCTGGGTTCATGCTGGTTCTCCTCTCTGAGGGGAGAAATGTGCCCCAGGCTGGCTGACACTCTGATTTGGCAATGAGGACCTTCTTCCAAGAAAGGCCAGGGACAGATCCCTCACCCGGGCACATTTCTCACCCCCAATCTCATCTTTCCTAGCTCTAAAGGCAGTCGCCCTGTGAACTCACCATGCACAGTTGAGAATCTGTGTACGATTCTGATGTTTTTGAGACAAGGTCTGGCTCTTCGCCCAGGTTGGGCCCTGGAGACATGACTGTTGTTCACCACCAGCCTCCAAATTGCGGGTTCTGGCATTCCTCCTGACTCAGGCTCCAGAGTGTCAGGGACAAGGGGCACCATGACCCCAGACCCCCTGTTTGGATGGGTGTGGAGACAGGGTCTCCCTGCATGGCCTGGGCTGGCCTTGGGCTCCTGGACTCCAGCCATCCTCTTGCCTCAGCCTCCCAGAGTGCTGGGATTCCAGGAGTGGGCCGCCGCTCCAGGTTTTCTGGTTAATTTTCGACAAAGGATCAAAGACGGATTAGGGGGCTCAACCTCATCATCCTAACAATTGGGAGGTCATGTCGAGCAGCCGGCCCTAGCCCATGGCCCGAGACCAGCCCTGGAAATTTGGCAAGAGCTTGTCTCTACCCTCCATCCCAAATGAGCCAGGCATGATAGAACACGCCTGTCATTATGGCTTCTTGGAGGCCTGGGAAGGCTCACCATAACCCGGCGGGATGAAACTGTGGTGGCCAGGAGTGAACCACTGCCCTCCAGGCTCAGCAAAAGAGTGAGACTCCAACTCAACGAAAAAAAAGGAAAAAAGGGAAAAAAAGAAGAGCATCCATTTGTGTATGGAGTTGGAATCATCGTGAACAGACAGAGATCATTTGGGAAGGAGGCCCCAGTCTTGTGTCTAGAGTTCCCAAAAGACGGTGGATCAGCAGACACTAGGGCTCTGACTTTTGGAGGCTGAGGCGGGGGACTGCTGGAGCCCAGGAGCTTGAGACCAGCCTGGTCCATGTATCGAGACCTTGTTGCTCCCTGGAACACAAACACTGGAGTTGCGCATGGTGGCACTCATGGTCCTTGCTACATGGGGTGTGGTGGCCTCCATCCCAGGGCATTTCTTTTCATTGTCCCTGCTGACAGAACACGTGAGTTGAGTTTGGCACGGTGGATCACGACCATCAGCCCTGTGCCCTGGGAAGCTGAGACAGGAGGCTGCCTGAGAAGGGGTCAGAGACTAGCCCAGGTGACATGGCCAGACCTCAGTTCGGCAAGAAATTCCCAAAATTGTGTCAAGTGTGGTGACCCCTGGAATACTGGCTGCTCGGGGGTCAGGGTGGGAAGGAC
>NW_007236798.1:0-699 GCF_000164805.1 Carlito syrichta | reverse complement strand
CACAGATACCTTATTCTTCCTTAGAGAGAGGCCATGTAGTGTCCTGTATATGAGGACTCCCTTTCCCCAGAATCCTGTTTCGAATCCCTGATTCTTGTTCAGCCCTTAGCAAGATGTCATGTAGATATTGTTACACAGGAGTGGTGTCAAACAGGTTTCTTATTTCCCTTTAGCAAGGAATGGAGTAGATTCTGTATATTTGGACTGGTATTACGTATGTTGCAGCTTCTAAACCCTGATTCTTGTTGAGCCCACAGCAGATTGACTGTTGATTTTTAGGACTGAGGACTGCTATAACCCCAATTCTTTTTCTTCCTTGGCAAGGTGCCGTGTATTTTCCTGTATATTAGGACTCTTATTACATAGATTCTGCTTCGAAACTCTGATTCTTTTTTAGCCCTTTCCAAGATGCCCTGTAGAAGTTTGCTATTGAGGACACGTGTAACCCATATTCCTTATTCTTTCTTACTAAAAGGTCATGTAGTTGGCTGTATATAAGGACTCCAGTTCCCTAGATTCATGGGTGAAATCACCCTGATTTGTATTTAGCCCATAGCAAGACGACTTGAAGTTTTTTTGGGATTGAGGACACTAGTAACCCAGATTCCTCATTCTTACTTAGCAATAGGCAGTGAAGTTTCCTGTATGGGCGGACTCCCATTACCCACCCAGATTCCTACTTCAAAAATCTGATTCGTG
>NW_007236797.1:0-2599 GCF_000164805.1 Carlito syrichta | reverse complement strand
TTATTTGTACTTTTCTGGGTTAATGCACTAGAAGTAAGAAGATAAAATAAACTAAATTAAGTTTATTTAAGTAAGCTAGATTAATTTTAATGTATTATTTTACTTAATTATTAAATGAATATAAAAATGAGCCATTCCTTCATGAAGACCCATAGCACTTGAGAACTATTTTGTTTTCACATGTAAGCTACAAATAAAATGCATAATTTACAGCTCCCATTGTCTCTAAACCTCCCACTCTCTTTAATAAACTTATAAAAGAAATCTGGTTGGTTGAAAATCCATAAATAATATAAAATTTGG
Organism: Carlito syrichta; assembly: GCF_000164805.1. Classification (NCBI taxonomy): domain Eukaryota; kingdom Metazoa; phylum Chordata; class Mammalia; order Primates; family Tarsiidae; genus Carlito; species Carlito syrichta. The sequence goes on along the minus strand of NW_007236797.1, from coordinate 2,296 downwards.
CCAAACAGTTAACAAAACTGTTAAGAACTTTGTATAAGTTATTAATGTTGCCTAGTAGAAAATAGTGGTTCAAATATATTATGTCTACACATATTCTAATTCTGTTTGGAATATTATCTAGCATTCTTATGATAGAGCACTTTACTAGGAACTGTGGAAAGAAGAAAAGTTATATGAATTTCAATGACTATTGTGAAGGATTTTTTGGGGTATGGGATGACAAGAGTACTTTCTCTACAGTGTAAATGACTAAAAGGCAGATGGTGAATTTCTACCTAATGTAGTTGTAAAAGAATGAAATTACTAACATTAGGGTGTGTTAGGGATATTAGAATATTTGCATCTTGGGAGACTAGGGCGTTAAATGATCACTGCTGTCTTAAATAAGTAAAAACAATATTTTAGCAAATATTTTGGGAATTCGTTTAAAATAACTGATTCTTGCTTCTATACAAATCAAAAATATTTAAGAATCATTTCACTCCACTGTACTTGATTTTGTAATTCATTATAATGGAAAAATTAAACAGATTCTATCATCTCTAAAAATAAGTTTCTTATTGGTGTTGTGTGTTAAATAATTTTTAAGGAAAAAACCATAGAAAATGTTTATTTTTTACTTTAAAAATACATTAGTTTGCTTTGGTTTAATTAACAGCTTATGAAGGTATTATTGCTACAGGCTTCTGTGGGTTTATTCCCTCTTTAGCTGTGATGAATAATATGAACTAAGATCCATCCTAAAGGTAGATAAATTTTGGTGTCTCTTAGCACTTTGTGTTTACATTACTTATAGTGTTTTGGATTTAATGTAAAAGCAAAACAAGAAAAAAAAACCCTTAATTTAAAAAAACATGTCTTTAGAAGAACAGTTTTTGGTTGTGCATTCATGAGGAGGAACATTTTGTTTTTTCCAAATTCTATTGTATTTATTTGATATATTTTAAAAATTCCCTTTGATGAAAGCCTTATGGTATCAACACAATGCAGTTAATTGAAATAGTTATAAAACAAACTGTGTCACTAAAAAAAAGTAAAATTTTGCATTTAAGGTATATTTTTTACACATGAAAAAAGTGTATAGTGCAAATGAGGATTACAACTTATAATTATATCTATGTATGTATATGCATATGTACTTATATATACATATACATTTGGATTATAGGGATTATTAGAATTCTGTCAATGTTTGGAAGTAGAAAATAAGAGCTTCTTAGGTAAAGAGGCAATCAATATACCTTTCAGAAAAATCTTTGATTTTCTGGGTGTTGGTAAATTATATTTTGGAAGTGATGACTTGGAAAGGAGAGTTTTTGAATCAAGCAGAGAACTACCAAGGACAAGCATGTGACACTTCAGTTGTTTGAATAGTTTGGAAATCTACATTGTTTCAAGTATTTAGATGGCTTAAATGGGGTCTTATTTTAAATATGGTCAGTGGGGTTTAGACAATCTATCATTGTTCAAATTACTTTGCTCTGTGGTAATTTCTTTGAATTTGGAAGATCAAGTTTCAGAAAGAAAGAAAGAAAATCTGATATAATAAAAGTGACCAGTGTTCCTGGCTCGCCTTGCTTGACTGCTGATCTTACATGAAGTTTTCAGTTAGTAGAAGGTCTTGATGACCTCTGGTTTCTAGGCAAAATTCATTGGCTGGCCTTGTATCAAGGAAGTGAATGAAGGTTAGTTGAGTTAAGCCTTATTCAAATAGTTTCTAAAACTATTACCTCAAAGGACTTTGGAGAAATGGCAAATCTGGTTAGAAAAAAATGGCACAATTTGTTGTTTGCATGTGTGTGTGTGTATGCGCACACACATTGGTACATATATATAAATATATTCATATGCATACTTATCTATAGTTGTATAAATGTCCACCAAACTCTAAATACAATTCCTAGGCTTAATTTGTGGTGTGATCCAGTGTTCATACTAATAATTCTTTTCTCATGTTTCTTGATTAGGAGTTCGGCAAACATCTCCTATGAATAGATCCTTGTTTTTTATGTATTTTTTTTCTACTTGTGATAAATTCCTTGTGATCCAGTATTCCTGCTTTACTGGTTACCACTGTCCTTTCATGCTTCTTTCAGAGAAGATATTCTGAAAATACTCAAACTTTATGCCTAAAGTGCAAAGACATAGCATTCCTCGATAAAGGGTTCAGCAATTCCCATTTATTTTTCCAATAAAGCATATTCAACTCTTTGGAGAATAGGTGTGAAGGCCCCTCTCTTCCTTCTTTGCGCCTCTCCCTCATACTTGAACTTGAACCCCAGCAAAGTCACTTGCC
>NW_007236796.1:0-836 GCF_000164805.1 Carlito syrichta | reverse complement strand
CCCATGCCTGGAATCCCAGCATTCTAGGAGGCTGAGGTGGGGAGGATGACTGGAGCCCAGGAACCAAGGCCAGCACCAGCCTTGCAGGGAAACCCATATCTGCATCCATCCAAACAGGGATCTGGGTTCCAGATGGCTGTCGTCCTGGCCAATCTGCAGGCTGAGGTGAGATGATAGTCCGAACCCTCGATTTCGAGGCTGGTGGTCACCAATGGTCGTGTCCCTGGGCTCCAGTCTGGGCCACCAAATCAAACGCTGTCTTCAAAAGCATCAGGACCATACACAGATTCTAAAAAGCATGTGGTGTGTTCAGGGGGTGAGTGGCTTTACAGCCTGGAAAAATGTGATTGGGGACAGAAATATCCCCAGGTGACTGATGTGTCCCTGGCATTTCTTGGCAGAAGGTCCTCATCGCTGAGTTGGAAGGTTGGCCTGCCTGGGACACATTTCTCACCTCGGAGAGGAGAGCCGACAGGAACCTGGCCAGGGAGCCTCGGGAACTCCCACACCAAATTGGGGGCAGCCCTTGGGGGTTTTGGGGGCTATAAGGTGATGAGCTTGGGGGACCCCACATGTGGGGGTGGTGGGGGGAAGGACTGAGGGCAGAAATTTTGCAGGATAATGGATTTCTTTCTTTCCTTCTTTCTCTTTCTTTCTTTCTTTCTTTCTTTCTTTCCTTCTTTCTCTTTCTTTCTTTCTTTCTTTCTTTCTTTCTTTCTTTCTTTCTTTCTTTCTTTCTTTTCTTTCCTCTCTAGGTTGCTCAGGCTGCACTCAAACGGCAGAACTCAGGCCATTCTCTGGGTCTGGGCCTCCCTAACAGCCGCAATCACAGGCTT
>NW_007236795.1:0-328 GCF_000164805.1 Carlito syrichta | reverse complement strand
CTAATTAGTTCAAGTGGCTAGCCAACTGGTTACCTCGGTAGATAGCTAGTTAAGTCAGTGTGTTAAGTTAGTTGGCTAGCCAGCTGGCTAACTAGATAGATAGCTAGTTAAGCCTGCTGCCTAGCCAGATGGCTATCTAGTTAAGTCAGCTGGTTAGACAGCTGGCTAACTAGGTGCCTGGCAAGGTAAAATGGCTCATTAGCAGGCTGGTCTTGTAGGTGGCTAGCTAGTCAGGTAGATGGCTAGCTAGTGAACTAGCTAGTTAGCCTGCTAGTCAGCTAGCTCCTTAAGTCAGCTAGGTCATCAGCTAGCTAATCAGCTAGATCAT
>NW_007236794.1:0-603 GCF_000164805.1 Carlito syrichta | reverse complement strand
AGGTCGAGGCTGCAGTGGCCAGGATCGACCACTGCACTCCAATCTGGGCCACAGAGTGAGACTCCAATTCGGAAAAAAAGAAAGAAAAAAATCAAATGGTAGAATGAAGCATACTTTTGTTTAGTTAATTTTGAGTTTTTCTTCCGTTTTGTGTGAGATCAAGGAAGGATCCCATGGTGGGAGCCAAAGAAAAAAATCTGAGAAGCTTTCTAGATTATCCTATCTCTTGTATTCATAGTATACCTTTATTTTGACAAACAGTTTTTATATTCCTAAGTCATTAGATATGCATATGTCAATCTACATGACATAAGCTTCCAAACAAATTCTCTCTGCTTTGGAACACTCTTTGTAAACACCCTTTCCTGTCATTTGCTGGTTTCCATTACCTCACCATCCCTCTTAGGCCAGTAGTTCCTTAACTTTAATATGCAGCAGAGACCCCTAATGCTGAACCCCACCCAGCACTAGTTTCTGCTTCAGATAAAGACAGGAGAGAAATGCAACATGTCTAAGAGTGAGTGCATCAAAGACTTGTACAGTTGCCATGGAGGAAATCACATATTGGATAGAAAAGACATGAGTAGAAAAATATGCTGTCTT
>NW_007236793.1:0-6651 GCF_000164805.1 Carlito syrichta | reverse complement strand
CTAGTATATATAGGAACCAAATACAGCACATTAAGGTTCAGATGTCTGTAGCTTGTCATGCACAATTTAAACGGATTTGTGTTACACCTTTGCCCTATGATGGTCAGAATGTCAGTTGGATTGATGTCCAGAAACATCTTATGGGAGTTTGGCAGTCTTCTAATCCTTCTTTAAACATTCAACAGTTGCATAGTCAGATTACTGCTGTTTCTCAAGCACATCTTTCCTCACTTTCAGTTTCTCAACTAGCATCTAGATTTACTTCTTCCCTTTCTCAGTTTGTGGCTTCCAATTCTGTTTGGAATCTGATCTATAATTTCATTGCTATTGGTATAATTGTTCTTTTTCTGCTGTTTATCTTTCCAGTCATCATCCAACGTTTAAGGAAAGCAGTTCAACGTAACTCTGATAATATTCATTTGGCAGTTCTTACTAATAAAACCAAAAAATAATGTCATCTATCAGCTGGTCACTTATGTCATAAAGGCTAATATTTTGTGTCATCTGTGTCATTAACCTACCATTCTTCATTCTTCCTATGTCTCCTCAAGTCTTTACACTCTTGGTACTCAGTGATGAGTAAGATTCCAGCCACCTGGTATGAACCTAAGACAGACATCCTCCGCTTGGAGAGAGGATCAGCCGATGACAGGTAACAACTATGGTGAAGCGAGAACAACCTAATACAGAAGCCAAGATGTTTTATGTATGTTTTTAATAAAGAATGGGGAAATGTTGGGAGCCAACATCTATAGCTACATGGCTGAGGCCTGTAAGGACCCATCTAGAAGATTGCCTCTGGCATAGGATATCAGTTATACCTATAATATTGGTGTGTGATTAGTGACCAGTGTGCATATATGACAGTAAAACTTATAAGTAAATATCAATATGCCTGATGGAAAGTGCACAGCAGAATTATTTTTCTCTTTCTTTCTAAGTTGTAATCCTTTTTAAAGACATTTTTAAACTTCTATTTCCTGGTAGACTGGTTAGTCGGCTCTTGTTCCTGAAAGAAGTATCCCTTAGGGCTAAGATTAGAAACTAAAATACCGTAATAGTTTTATCACCCTACCCCTAGCCAGACAGAACATTTTATTTTGTTTCATTTATTACCGAAACTCTGTCTGCTTCAGCCCACAGCCACTATCATGGCGGCCATGCATTTCCTTGTTCAAGAGTGTGGCAACCACTATTCGATTTTTAGAGTAGACTTCTTAGGATAAAATATATACATAATCAATCATAGTTGCGTAAATTTATGCTTGCTGTTTTGTTTCCTTTTGCCAAATTATTCAAATATAACAGTTACTACAAGATTTATAAAAGAATTAATGAGGTATTAGCTTAATAGAATATAGCATAGTATTAAAGGTCAATCATGAGATTATATAAAAATTAAAGTTTAGACATATGAAAATCATATAAATTATAGTAAAGTTTGGTAGTTTTAGAATGAGTTTACACTGAGTTATAAGACAGTACATTAAATCGTAATAGGATAATAGTATAACTAACAGCTAAGTCATTTAAGTAAACTTATAGATTATAGTATAGTGTTAAGTTGATAATATTAATCATTAAAAAATATTAGGAGTCAATGAACTTGGATTGAACTTAGAGTTAACTTAGAAAGCTTTTTGTATTAATCTGGGTTTAGAACAAAGAGTATAATATGAATGATTTATTGAACATTATGGAAAACACATTGAAAGATCTGTATTGAAATTGTGCACCTGTGACCTTAATGTGGGTTTTGTGAAGCACGACAGGCATCATGGAATTCGAATTGTTTGCTTGGAACTTGCAAATCTCATGATGGTCTTGTGATGCATAGTTTGTAAAGCATGTTATGCATGGAACGTTTACACCCCCAGCTAGTGATTATCTCATTGATGGAGGGTATAGAAAATGGTATATAAGTTGGAACAAGTCCGAATAAAATTTGGCTTCAGTCCTGACCAGACTGTTCTCAGAAGAACTGCGTACGAGTGGTTTCTTCTCGCTGTCCAAATTCTCCAGTGTGGGTATTAACCCAGCCTCGGTCAGAGGGGATCTCCGACAGGGTATTATGAATCAGTCATTTCAGAACTCCAGCAACATTCTGGTCCTCCTGAGAGTTGTAATTGGGTACCTGATAATACAATTCCCTTAAGATCCTCGGGACAATAAAGGCCAGATTCCTGGAAAAAAAAGTGTCATATTACCGTATTTGGATGTAACTTTGGTCTTAAGATGAACTTGGTAATCCTTAAATTTCCACTTGTACTTTATTTGAAGATGGGTCGAGGGTTTTGCAGTTGCCAAATATTTAGTACGAATTATTAAAATGGAGCCAGAATCCATGGATTCCAAGTCCCTAGGAACATCCAGGCATCTGCATTTTTATACATAGAGTTTTGGAATCCACATGGACAGGGAAATTCAGGGCACCTTGTTGAGAACGGAAAGGGAATGCGGTTTTTGGAGTTCTCAATCGCCTAAATCTACAGAGTCTCTTGATAAGGTTTACAGTAATCTGGGCTTCTATGTCGCCACATTTTTAGTGTGCCTTTTGAAAAGTGACCAGGAATATTGGGTTCCAATACCTCAAGATCTTTATCGGAGTCTTTCTCTTGATATCCAAGAAACTGGAATTCTAAGTCACCAGGAAATATTTTGGCGTCTTGCTGAGAATGAAGCAGTAATTTCAGTAATGGGAGTCCTCTTATACAGAACAATACACGACCTGTTGCTATGGAAGAATAAGGAATCTTATTTACATGAGGCCTCCAACCCAAAAACATACAGACCGTCTTGCTAAGAGATAACGACCATTCACGTTTTGGGACTAGGAATCTGGATAATGGGAGTCCTGATATACAGGAAACTGCACTGTCTATTGCTAAAGGAGAATAAGGAATCTTGTTTACACGTGTCCTCCATCCCAATAAAACTTCAGGATCTCTTGGTAAGGGGATAAATATGAATTTGGGTTTTGAAGCATAAACTAGGGAAATGAAATGCTCATATACAGGCAAATGCACTGACTTTTCCTAAGAAAGAATAAGGAATGTGAGTGACATATTTTCTCAATCTCCAAAAAAGTATACGGCGTCTTCCTAAGATCTAAACAAAAATCAATCTTTCGACGCATGTATCTGTGAACAGGAGTACTCATATACACGTAACAGCACGGCTGTTGCTATAAATAAGTAATCTGGGTTATACGAGTCCTCAGGCCTGAAAATCTACAGGGCATCTTGCTGACGGCTAAAGAAGAATCAGGGATTCGAGGCATGAATGTGGGTAATAAAAATCATCATATACAGGAAACTACATGGCCTCTTGCTAAAAAAAGAGAAGAAATCTGTTTTCCACAGGTCCTCTACCAAAAAATCTACATGACTTCTTACTAAGGGCTAAAAAGCCTCTGGTTTTGAACAGGAATCAAGGGAAAGAGAGACCTCACATACAGGACACTACATGGCTTCCAACTAAGTATGAATAAAGAATCATTGTTGTACGCACCCTCAATCCAGAAAATTCCCAGGTTGTCTGCTATGGGACAAACAAGAAACAGATCTTCGAGCTCCCCAAATGTTTCAGAGCAATTTAACATTCAGATATTATGAATCGGTGATTTCAGGACTCCAGCAACATTCTGGCTTCTTAAAAGTTGTAATAGGATTTAGGCACTCCAAGCACGTTAGGTTCCTCAGAACAACTAAGGCCAGATTCCAGGAGGAAAAGAATCTTCTTGCCATATTTGGATGTAACTCTGGTCTTAAGGTGAACCCTGGAATCATTCCCATTCCATGTCTCTTTTTATTTTGAGAAGGGACAAGGATTTTGCACTTGCCAAATATTTACTACGTACTTTTAATATTAACCAGGAATCATGGAATCCACGAACCTAAGAAACTTGTCAACATCTGTCTTTTGATATACTGAATTTGGAATCCAAATCGACAGGAAATATCAGGGCATCCTACTGAGAATTAAAAGGAAATCCCGTTCTAGGAGTTCTCATTTCCAGAATCTACAGGGCCTCGTGATAAGGTTTAATCAGCAATGTTGGCTTCTGGGTCCCTACATTTTCAGAGCTACTTTCTCCTGGATACGCTAAATCTGTCATTACAGATCCTCAGGATCTTTCTGGTTCTCTTGTTGTTGTAATCAAGGATTTGGCCTTAGAAATTCTTTTGTTTCCTGGAACCATCTACGACCAAAATCATATTCCCCAGAATCAAACGGTATATCAGTACGAAATTCCTTGATTCAGGTGACCTCAAAGTACAGAAAATTTTTCTGGATGGGCAGGTAGGAATTGGGGTATGGGTTTGGAATATTCCAAATTTTGGGGAGGTATTGTGATGGGGAACCAGGAATCCTGGATTACAGTTCCCAAAGAATATTATGGACATCTTTCTCTTGACATTCAAAAAACTGGAATTCTCGGTCACGAGGAATTGCCTCGGTGTCCTGCAAAGTGAAGCAGGAAGCTGGGTAATGGAGGTCGTCATATACAGGAAACTACACGTCATAATGCTAAGGAAGTATAAGGAATCTTCCTTATATGAGTCCTCAATTCCCAAAAACTGCAGGCTGTCTTCCTAAGACGTAACCACAAATCAGGTTTTTCAAGTAGGAATCTGGGTAATGGGATTCCTCACATAAAGGAAACATCACTGCGTAATGGTAAGTAAGAGTAAGGAATCTTCATTTCTCTGGTCCTCAATTCCAAAAAAGCTTAAGGTCATCTTGCTATGGGCTAAACACGAAACATGGTATTTTCGAGCATGAATCTGGAAAATGGAGTCCTTATTACAGGCAACTACATGACCTTTTGCTAACAAAGAATAAAGAATCTGGGTTACCCGAGTCCTCCATCCCAAAAACCTACAGAGCATCTTGGAAAGTTCTAAAAAGAGTCAGTTTCGAAGCCGGATGTATTTAATGAGAGTCCTAATATACAGGAAAACACACAGTCCCTTGCCAAGGGTGAAAAAGAATAGGGGTTATAGCAGACCTCAGTCCTTAAAATCAGCAAACCATTTGCTGTGGGCTAAAGAAGAATCAGGGTTTAGAAGCTGCAACATAGGTAATAGCAGACCTCAAATGCAGAATCTACATGATCTCTAGCTAAGGAGATCTAAGAAACCTCTTTTACACGGTTCCTCTGTCACAATATCTACATGACATGTTGCTAATGGCAAAACAAGAATCCAAACAGGATTCTGGGGAAAGGGAGTCCTCATATAAAGGACATTACATGGCCCCTCGGTAAAGAGGAATAAGGAATCTGTGATACACTGGTCCAGATTCCGAAAAATTCTCAGGGTGTCTTGCTGTGGTATGAATAAGAATCAAGACTTCGAGCTCCTCTCATGTTTCAGAGATATTTGGCTTGTGGGTATTATGAATCAGTCATTTCATGATTCCAGCAACATTCTGGTCCTCTTGAGTGTTGTAACCTCGTAACTTGTAGTACAAATCCCTTAAGGTCCTTGGGACAATTAAGGCCAGATTCCCGGAAAAAAAGTATCATATTGCCGTATTTGGATGTAACTTTGGTCTTAAGATGAACTTCGTAATCCTTAAATTTCCGTTTGTACTCTATTTGTTGAGGGGCTGAGTGTTTTGCAGTTGTCAAATATTTAGTACGTATTTTTAAAATGTAAGCAGGATCCATGGATGCCACGTCCCTAGGAAACGTCTGGGCATCTGCATTTTTGTACACAGCATTTTGCAATCCACATGGAAAGGGAAATTCAGGGCACCTTGCTAAGAACGGAAAGGGAATCCGATTTTTGGAGTTCTCAATCGCCTACTTGTGGGTGGGTAGATAGGAATTGGGGTTTAGGGTTTGGAATATTCCACATTTTGGGGAGGTCTTGTGAGTGGGAACCAGGGATCTTGGATTCAAGTTCCCAAAGAAAATTATGGACGTCTTTCTCTTTATATTCACAAAACTGGAATTCTCGGTCACCAGGAATTGTCTCACCTTCAGCAGAGTGAAGCAGGAAGTTGGGTAATGGAGGTCGTAATATACAGGAAACTGTACGACATATTGGTAAGGAAGCTTAAGGAATCTTCCTTATATGAGTCCTCAGTCCCAAAACTACAGGCCGTCTTCCTAAGTGGTAACCACGAATCAGATTTTTGAAGTAGGAATCTGGGTAATGGGAGTCCTCACATGCAGGAAAATTCACTGCTTACTGCTAAGTAAAAATAAGGAATCTGCGTAACTCGGGTCCTCAATCCCAAAAAAGCATTAGGTCATCTTGCTAAGAGATAAACACAAATCATGGTGTTTTCGAGCATGAATCTGGAAAATGGAGTCGTTATTTACAGGCAACTACATGATCAATTGGTAAGAAAGTATAAGGAGTCTAGGTTATATGAGTCCTCAATCCCGAAAATCTACAGAGCATCTTGAAAAGTTGTAAAAGAATCAGAGTTTCGGAAAGGATATATCTCATGAGAGTCCTAATACACAGAAAAATACACAGCTCCTTGCCAAGGAAGAAAAAGAATAGGGGATATAGGAGTACTCAGTCTTAAAATCAACAGGCCATCTGCTGTGAGCTAAACAAGAATGAGGGTTTAGAAGCTGGAACATAAGTAATAGCAGTCCTCATATGCAGATTCTACATGATCTCTAGCTAA
>NW_007236792.1:0-690 GCF_000164805.1 Carlito syrichta | reverse complement strand
TGACAGAGAGGACTCTGACTCAGAATAATAATACTAACCACCACCAACACCACCACCACAGGCCAGCTGAGGGGTTCAGTCTGGCATTCCGGTACTTCTGAGGGCGAGGTGAGTGGACGGCCCGAGACAGCATGCTTGAAACCAGTCCAGGACACAGGGCAAGATCTCATCTCAGCTAACAAATATAAATCCAAAGATTAGTCAGTCATGGTGGAGCAGGCCTGTGATTGCAACCACTCGGGGGGTGAGGTGGGAGGTTCACCTGAGTCTGTCAGGTGGTGTCCACAGTGACCGTAAGCATGCCCCAGTGCTCTGGCCTGGGAGACAGAGCTGAATTCCAATTCCAAATATTACTAATCACCACCACCACCACCCCTGCCACCCAGCATGAGGAGTCATCCTCAGAGATGGGAGAGGAAAAGGTACTTTCCGGCCTGTCATTCGTGGGACATTTCAAAGGTGTCCACTTTGTAGGTTCATCCCACGCCCTCTGCCATGCCCCCTAGTAGGCCTGCCTCCTCCACCTTCCACACTCATGCCCCATGGTAAAGACACATGTGAGCTCATGGTTCAGACAGAACCAAGCTAGGGCGGCCATAGGGCACAGAGCACTCAAGGAGGTCTGGCAGTGCCGCAGCCAGCCCAGGATATAATCCCCTCAGTTTGCCACCTTCAGGCGGGGAGAGGGCC
>NW_007236791.1:0-1105 GCF_000164805.1 Carlito syrichta | reverse complement strand
AAATGCCCAACTTTTGGCCATTCTCTTGGCCTGGGCTTCATAAATTCCTGCGATCACATGCTTTCCATTTGTCTGACATCCTGGTCTTCTTACCAGGTCTTGAAATCTGGACCGGAGGTAATCCTCATGATGAGGCCTGCCTTCACCCAAGGCTTTCTGGGTTTTGCGTGAGGTCAAGGTGTGGGCCTGTTATGATGTCCAGCCTGGTGTTGAGCTCCTGAGCTCTGCCATCTTCCCGTCTCAGATTTCCCAAGAGCTGAGGAGACAGGCATGAGTCACATGGCCATCCCTGCCCCCCTGAAGGTTTGAGAGTCATGCCCTCCCTTTCCCCGAGGCGACTCCCGGGAGGAGCCTGCTGGTCCACCTTGGGGATTAAGGAGGGTGAAGGAGTGGGTGCATCGGAAGAGACACACCCCTGCACCTGGCGCTCCCCATGGGTAGCATTTGGTGGGTGACTCCGGCTGCCCTCTCTGGGATCCCACATTATCAGAAAGGAGGGGTCTTCGCAGTGGGGCCCCAAGAGGGGTGTGGAGGCTGGGGGTGAAGTCTCAGGCCTGTCATCACATTGCTATGGGAGCTTAAGGTGAGAGGATGGCCTGAGCCCCCGGATTCGAGACAAGCCCGGATACCTTGTCTAGACCTCGTCCTTACAAGAAGCCAAAAAAAAAATGATCCGAACGTGATGGTGCACGCCTGTCTTTATGGGCACTCAGGAGGCCATGACATGAGGATCACCAGAGACCAGGCTGTGGTGAATGTGGTGGCCGAGAGCTGACCCCTGCTTATGATCTGGGTGAGAGAGCGGGACACAGAATCAAAATATTAATAGCAATGACTACCACCACCACAACTGCAGGCTGGGATCAGGACCTCATTCTGACATCCCAGCCCTTTGGTTGACCAGGCCAGTGGATGACCTGAGCCTGTGGGATAGACACAAGCCCAGGACACCGGGCTAGATCTCATCTCGGCCATCAAAAATTAAGTCAAAAATTAGCTGGACGAGGTGGCACAGACCTGTGGCTCCAAGCCACTCGGGAGGCCTAGGTGGGAGGATTGCCTATGTCCCTCAGGTGGGGTTCACGGTGTCCATGAGCATTCCCCT
>NW_007236790.1:0-840 GCF_000164805.1 Carlito syrichta | reverse complement strand
TACAGAGTTTTGGAATCCACATAAACAGGGAAAATCAGGGCATCTTGCTGAGAACGGAAAAGGAATCCGGTTCTTGTAGTTCTCAAACGGCTATAACTACAAGGTCTCTTGATAAGGTTTAATCAGCAATCTGGGCTTCTATGTCGCCACAATTTTAATGTCTTTTGAAAAGGGAACCAGGAATCTTGGGTTCTAATTCCACAAGACGTTTTTGGGAGTCTTTCTCTTGATATCCAAGCAAGTGTAATTCTAGGTCACCAGGAAATGTCTCGGCGTCTTGCTGAGAATGAAGTAGGAATTTCAGTAATGGGAGTCCTCATACACAGAACACTACATGACCTGTTGCTACGGAAGAATAAGTAATCTTTGGTACACGAGTCCTCCATCCCAAAAATCTATATAGCGTCTTGCTAAGAGATAAGAATCAATCAGATTTTGCGAGTAGGAATATGGGTAATGGGAGTCCTCATAGAAAGGAAACTGCACTTTCTATTGATAAGGAATCTGGTTTACATGTATCCTCAATCCCAAAAAAGACTTCAGGTTGTCTTACTAAGGGTTAAACACAAATTTGTGTTTTTGAAGCATAATCTAGGGAAATGAAAACCTCATATACAAGCAACTGCACGGACGTTTCCTAAGAAAGAATAAGGAATCAGTGTGACACGTGATCTCAATACCCAAAAAAATACACGACGTCTTCCTAAGTTCTAAAAAAGCATTAGGTTTCGATGCATGTATCTGGGTAAGGGAGAACTTATATACAGGCAACTGCATGGTTGTTGCTAAAAATAAGGAATCTGGGTTATACAAGTCCTCAGTCCTGAAAATCTACAGGGC
>NW_007236789.1:0-710 GCF_000164805.1 Carlito syrichta | reverse complement strand
TTTTTCAGAGCTACATGCTCTGTTGATACACTAAACCTGTCATTACAGATCCACAGGAACTTTCTGGTCCTCTTGTTAGTTGTAATCCAGGATCTGGCCCTACAAATCCATTTTTGTCCTAGAAAAATCTATGGCAATAATCTTGTTCCCCAGAATCAAAGGGCATATTGGTACAGAATCCCTTGATTCAGATAACCTCAAACTACAGAAAATTCTTGTGGTCGGGCATGTCAGAACTGGGATGTTGGGTTTTGAAGATTCCACATTTTGGGAACGTCTGGTGAAGGGGAACCTGGAATCTTGGATTCCAGTTTCCAAAGAACATTATGGGAGTCTTTCTCTTGATATCCAAACAACAGAAATTCTCGGTCACCATGAACTGTCTTGGCATCCTGTAGAGTGAAGCGGGAAGCTGGGTAATGGGAGTCGACATATACAGGAAACTACACGACATATTGCTAAGGAAGCATAAGGAATCTTGGTTACATGCACCCTCAATCCCAAAATCTGCAGGCCGTCCTCCTCAGACGTAACCACCAATAAGGTTTTTGAATTCGATATCTGGGTAATGGGAGTCCTCATATACAGGCAAATCACTGCCTATTGCTAAGTAAGAAGAAGAAATCTGCGTTACTCGTGACCTCAATCCCAAAAGAGCTTCAGGTGGTCTTGCTATGGGCTAAACACGAATCAGGGTGTTTTAAGCATGG
>NW_007236788.1:2124-2891 GCF_000164805.1 Carlito syrichta | reverse complement strand
AGAGGACAAGGGTTTTGTAGATGCTAAATGTTTAGTACGTCTTTTTAAAGGCAACCAGGAATCATGGATTCCACGTCCCTAGGAAACTTCTGGGCATCTGTCTTTTTGTATACAGCGTTTGGAATCCACATCAACAGGGAAAATCAGGGCATCTTGCTGAGAACGAAAAGGAAATCCGGTTCTAGGAGTTCTCATTAACCGGAATCCACAGGTCTTCTTGATACGGTTTAATCAGCAATCTGGGCTTCTGGGTCCCTACATTTTTCAGAGCTACTTGCTCCATGGATACGCTAAATCTGTCATTACAAATCCACAGGAACTTTCTGGTCCTCTTGTTAGTTGTAATCAAGGATCTGGCCCTACAAATCCTTTTGTGTCCTAGGAACATCTACGACCATAATCATTGTCCTCAGAATCAAAAGTCATATTGGTACAAAATCCCTCGATTCAGGTGACCTCAAACTACAGAAAATTCATGTGGGTGTGCAGGTCGGAATTGGGATGTTGTGTTTTGAAGATTCCACATTTTGGGGAGGTCATGTGAAAGGGAAACAGGGATCTTGGATTCCAGATCCCAGAAAACATTATGGTCTTATTTCTCTTGATATCCAAACAACTGGAATTCTCGATCACCGCGAACTGTCTCAGCATCCTGCAGAGTGAAGCAGGAAGCTGGCTAATAGGAATCATCATATACAGGTAAGTACACATCATATTGCTAAGGAATTATAAAGAATCTTGGTTACATGAGGTCCTCAATCCCGACA
>NW_007236788.1:0-794 GCF_000164805.1 Carlito syrichta | reverse complement strand
CCTGGATAATGGGAGTACTCATATGCAGGAATCTGCACTGTGCATTGCTAAGGAAGAGTAAGGAATCTGGTTTACACATGTCCTCAATCCCAAAAAAACCTTCATAGTGTCTTGCTAAGGGCTAAACACGAATTTCGGTTTTTGAAGCATAATCTAGGGAAATGAAATCCTCAAATACAGGCAACTGCACAGACTTTTCCTAAGAAAGAATAGGGATTCTAAGTGACATGTTTTCGCAATCCCCAAAAACTACTCGGTATCTTCCTAAGATCTAAACAAACATCGCGGTTTCGATGCATGTATCTGGGAAAGGGAGTACTCATATACAGGCAACTGCACGTTTGTTTCTAAAAAAAGGAATCTGGGTTATATGAGTCCTCAGTCCTGAAAATCGACACGGCATGTTGCTGACGGGTAAAGAAGTATCAGGGATTCGAGGCATGGATGTGGATAATAGCAGTCCTCATATACAGGAAACTACATGGCCTCTTGCTAAGAAAAAAGAAGAAATCTGTTCTACACGTTCCTCAATCAAAAAATCTACATGGCGTCTTACTAAGGGCTAAAGAAGTATCAGGGTTTTGAAACAGGAATCGAGGGAAAGAGAGTCCTCAAATACAGGACACTAAACGGCCTCTAACTTAGGAAGAATAAAGAATCTTTGTTGTACGAGTCCTCAATCCAAAAAATTCCCAGGGTGTCTGCTATTGAACAAACAAGAAACAGGGCTTCGAGCTCCCCAAATGTTTCAGAGCAATTTAGCATGCGGATATTACATATCAGTCATTTCATGA
>NW_007236787.1:0-941 GCF_000164805.1 Carlito syrichta | reverse complement strand
CAAGCCAAATATCTCCGAAACATGAGATGAGCTCAAAGCCCTGATTCTTGTTTATCCCGTACAAGACACCCTGTGAATTTTTCGAACTGGGGACTAGTGTATCACAGATTCCTTATTCTTCCTTAGCGAGTGGCCATGTAGTGTCCTGTATATGAGGACTCCCTTTCCCCAGAATCCTATTTCGAATCCCTGATTCTTGTTCAGCCCTTAGCAAGATGTCATGTAGATATTGTTACACAGGAACAGTGTAAAACAGGTTTCTTATTTCCCTTTAGCAAGGAATGGTGTAGATTCTGTATATGAGGACTGGTATTACGTACGTTACAGCTTCTAAACCCTGATTCTTGTTGAGCCCACAGCAGATTGTCTGTTGATTTTTAGGACTGAGGACTGCTATAACCCTAATTCTTCTTCTTCCTGAGCAAGGGGCCGTGTATTTTCCTGTATATTAGGACTCTTATTACATAGATTCTGCTTCGAAACTCTGATTCTTTTTTAGCCCTTTCCAAGATGCCTTGTAGATTTTTGGGATTGAGGACTCATGTAACCCATATTCCTTATTCCTTCTTAGCAAAAGGTCATGTGGTTGCCTGTATATAAGGACTCCATTTCCCCAGATTCATGCTCGAAATCACCTTGATTCATCTTTAGCCCATAGCAAGATGACCTAAAAGTTTTGGGATTCAGGACACGGGTTATGCAGATTGCTTATTCTTACTTAACAATAGACAGTGAAGTTTCATGTATGTGAGGACTCCCATTACCCAGATTTCGACTTCTAAAACCTGATTCCTAGTTACCTCTTATGAAGACGGCCTGTAGTTGTCGGGATTGAGGACTCATGTAACCAAGATTCCTTATACTTCCTTAGCAATATGATGTGTACTTACCTGTATATGATGATTCCTATTAGCCAGCTTCCTGCTTCACTCTGCAGGATG
>NW_007236786.1:0-471 GCF_000164805.1 Carlito syrichta | reverse complement strand
GTAGAGATTGAAAGATGCCAAGCCTGGGGACATTCACAATTTGGGGGGGAAGGACTAGGGCAGAATATTTGCAGAAGAATGGATTTACTTCTTTCTTCCCTTTCTTCCTTCTTTCCTTTCTTCCTTCCTTCCTTCCTTCCTTCCTTCCTTCCTTCCTTCCTTCCTTCCTTCCTTCCTTTCTTTCTTTCTTTCCTTCTTTCCTTCTTTCCTTCTTTCTTTCTTTCTTTCTTTCTTTCTTTCTTTCTTTCTTTCTTTCTTTCTTTCTTTCTTTCTTTCTTTCCTTTCCTCACTAGGTTTCCCATGCTGCTGTCAAACCACTGAACTCGGGTCATCCTCATGGCCTAGGCTTCCCAAACTGCTATGATCACAGGTTTTCCATTTGACAACATCTTGGTTTCCTTCCTGGTCTTGAACTGTGGGCCGAAGGCAATCCTACCACTGAAGCCTCCCCTCACCCAAGGTTTTCTGGGT
>NW_007236785.1:0-1036 GCF_000164805.1 Carlito syrichta | reverse complement strand
CGTCCCAACCACTCAGGAGGCTGAGGTGGGAAGAATCGTCAGAGTCCGTGGATTTTGAGGATGGCAGTTGATGACGGTCATGTCCTTGGACCCCAGCCTGGGACACAGATCCAGACCCTCTCTCCAAAAACATCAGAATCATACACAGATTCTCAACTGTGCATGATGTGTTCATAGGGTGACTGGCTTTAGATCCAGAAATAATGGGATTGGGGAGAAGTAATTTCCCCCGATGAGGGATGTGTCCCTAGCATTTGTTGGTGGAACATCCTCGTTGCTGAGTCAGAATTTTGGCCTGCCTAGGGCAAATTACTCACCTTGGAGAGGAGAGCCAACAGGAACCCGACCAGGGAGACTTGAGAATTCCTGCACCAAAGCAGGGGCAGACTTTGGTGGGGTTTGGGTTGGAAAGTGCTGAACTTTGGGGACCCTCACATGTGGGGTGGTGTGGGGAAGGACTGAGGGCAGAAGTTTTGCAGGAAAATTGATTTTTTTCTTTCTTTATTTGCAATTTCCTTTCTTTCTTTCTTTCTTTCTTTCTTTCTTTCTTTCTTTCTTTCTTTCTTTCTTTCTTTCTTTCTTTCTTTTCTTTCCCCACTGTGTTGTCCAAGGGGCTCTCAAATCATCCAACTCAGGCCATCTTCTAGGCCTGGGCCTCCCAAGCTACTACAATCACATTTGTTTGACATTCTTGTCTTCCTGCCTGGCTTTTAACCCTGGACCAGAGGCAATACTCCTGCCTATGCCTGCCCTCAACCAAGATTTTCTGTTATTTGCTTGGAGTAGAGGTGGGAGTTTGCTTTGGTGTCCAATCTGGTCCTGAACTCCTGGGCTCCAGAAATCTTCCTCTCTTGGCCTCCTTGGGTGCCAAGGAGACAGGCATGAGTTGCCCACCTGTCCCCAGCTCCCCGATGGTTTGAGAGGCAAGCCCTCCCTTTCCCTGAGGCAGACCCTGGGAGCAGAGAGTGAGTCCTCCCTGGAGAATGAGGCAGTCGGAGGAGTGGGCACCCCAGCAGAGACACACCTACACCAGGTG
>NW_007236784.1:0-755 GCF_000164805.1 Carlito syrichta | reverse complement strand
TTTTTAGTGGAGAACGGGACACTGGGAACACCAGGGCAGGTGGGACACCAAGAACACCAGAGCAAAAGGGACACCAGGAATTTCAGGGCAGTGAGGGATGCAAACAACTTCACCCAGGAAGGGAAACCCGCAAACTAGTACTAGGGCCAGGAGGTAGCCAGCAACACAGGTAATGAGGAACACAGGGTATGCCAGTGAGGGAGAACACCAACAATGCAGGGGAGGGACACTAGCAAATCCAGGGGAAGGAGGGATACCAGCATAAACAACCCACCCGATTCCATCCTCTACACTGGCTGTATTCTGTGTTCTGAGGGGAGTCTCCCCAGGGAGAAAATGCAGGTGTTTATCATTGGGAAGTGGAAAGAACAAGGGGTGTTAACGACAAACCTGCAGCCAAGCTCATAAGTCCAGCAGCACTGCAGACTGTCTTGTCATGAAGCCCCTTTGCAATCTTCCCCCCAAGCCCCTGCCAAGGGCTTGTGTCCCCAAACCATGGAGTATGCTCAGTTGGGCAGCCCGCTGAGTGTCTGATTCCTCCCCAGTTGGTGGAGAAGCGCCTCTTGGCCCTGAAGGAAGAAGCGGGTTCCAGGGCCACTCCGAGTCATGGCGGCTCTGTGTTGCGCTCACTTTCTCTCAAGTCTGTAGCTAGCCAAGGAGCAGAGACACACAACTGTGGTCACCAACTAAGAGTCAGCACAGACACCTGTATGTCCCAGAATGGCCTACAAAGCCCTCCTGGACATGGCTGACTG
>NW_007236783.1:0-851 GCF_000164805.1 Carlito syrichta | reverse complement strand
CAAGGACCTTCCAACAACATTGTCACCTTCCAGGCAGCCTCTGCTTGACCCTTGGGGTCTGTTCCCATGCGCAGCATGAAGACACTTACCTACTACCTTCCACGTGGTCCAATCCTTTCCCCACTCGGGCCACCTTAAGCAGAACCCGGCAGCTCCTAGTTGGAGTGTATGCCTATGGCTATTGGTAGTGGTGTGATGGAATGAGCTCTTTTAGATGTCGATATCAATTACATGACATCCAACTCTGCAGAATAGTGAATCACGCATGGGTAGGGAATTGAAATTGTGGGGACTCCTGGCAAGATTCTCAGTAACCGTGAGGACAATCCCCACAGCCACAGCAAGATGGATGCTCCTCACTCTAAATTGCCCAAAAATCCTCTAGGGACTTCACATGCTCCTGCCTAGCTCATACGCCCAACATGTTCAGGTGGTCAGAACCCTGTTTATTCCCTCAACCCACTGGTCTTAGTTCTGTCCGGCTGAGGGTAAAGGAGGAGCTACCATTTCCCTCATTTACATGCCCACCTAGACTGCGAGACACCAGCTTCTGTGTCCTGATGGAGAGCCATGTCCTCACAAGCCAAGGTTGTTCTCTTGGTGAAACCACACACTTGGGAAAACCCCTGACTGGCCTTAGGGTAGGTTCAACCCTAACACCAGCCTCCAGGGAAGGAGAAAGAAGCTGCTTGGAGAACAACTTCTCTGGACCCCGAGGAGAAAATGGGTACGTGACGCTGCTGCAAGGTTCACAGCAACTTTCCATCAAGACTCCTAAGGGATACAGATACTGATTGGACAATCCAGCAAGGCTTCCATCATAGGCAAGCCTTGAGAGTTGTTATAAGTGG
>NW_007236782.1:0-972 GCF_000164805.1 Carlito syrichta | reverse complement strand
ACACAGGGACTCTGGCCTTCCTTGAGGTTAGGGTTAGGGATTGACTAGAGTAGGGGAGGTGTACGCTGCCTTCCGTATACTGACACACTCTGATGTAATCCTGGGACCCACTTATAACAACTCTCAAGGCTTGCCTATGATGGAAGCCTTGCTGGATTGTCCAATCAATATCTGTATCCCTTAGGAGTCTTGATGGAAAGTTGCTGTGAACCTCGCAGCTGTGTCACGTAACCACTTTCTTCTCGGGGACCAGAGAAGTTGTTCTCCAAGCAACTTCTTTCTCCTTCCCTGGAGGCTGGTGTTAGGGTTGAACCTACCCTAAGGCCAGTCAGGGTATTTCCCAAGTGTGTGGTTTCACCAAGAGAACAACCTTGGCTTGTGAGGACACGGCTCTCCATCAGGACACAGAAGCTGGTGTCTCGCAGTCTAGGTGGGCATGTAAATGGGGGAAATGGTAGCTCCTCCTTTACCCTCAGCCGGACAGAACTAAGAACAGTGGGTTGAGGGAATAAACAGGGTTCTGACCACCTGAACATGTTGGGCGATGAGCTAGGCAGGAGCATGTGAAGTCCCTATGAGGATTTTTGGGCAAGTAGGAGTCAAGTTGCTAGAGTGAGGAGCATCCATCTTGCTGTGGCTGTGGGGATTGTCCTCACGGTTACTGAGAATCTTGGCAGGAGTCCCCACAATTCCAATTCCCTCTCCATGCGTGATTCACTATTCTGCAGAGTTGGATGTCATGTAATTGATATCGACATCTAAAAGAGCTCATTCCATCACACCACTACCAATAGCCATAGGCATACACTCCAACTAGGAGCTGCCGGGTTCTGCTTAAGGTGGCCCGAGTGGGGAAAGGATTGGACCACGTGGAAGGTAGTAGGTAAGTGTCTTCATGCTGCGCATGGGAACAGACCCCAAGGGTCAAGCAGAGGCTGCCTGGAAGGTGACAATGTTGTTGGAAGGTCCTTG
>NW_007236781.1:0-757 GCF_000164805.1 Carlito syrichta | reverse complement strand
TAGGGACATTGGGGCTATAAGGTGCCGAGCATGGGGGGCCCCATATGTGGGCAGCAGGGGGAAGGACTGAGAGCAGAAGGTTTGCAGGATAATGGATTTCTTTCCTTCTTTCTTTTTCTTCTTTCTTTCTTCTTTCTTTCTTTCTTTCTTTCTTTCTAACTTTCTTTCTTTCTTTCTTTCTAACTTTCTTTTCTTTCCTCTCTAGGTTGCCCAGGCTGCACTCAAACTGCACAACTCAGGCTATTCTCTGGGCCTGAGCCTCCCTAACTGCTGCGATCACAGGCTTTCCATTTGGTCGACATCCTGGTCTTCCTGCCTGGTCTTGAACTCTGGCCTGAAGGTGATCCTGCCGCCAAGGATTGCCCTCAACTAAGGTCTTCTGGGTTTTGCTTGGAGTCGAGGCGGGTGCTTGGTATTGGTGCCCAGCCTGGTCTTCAGTTACTGGGCTCTGGCCATCTTCCCATTTCAGCCTCCCCACATGGCAAGGAAACACACATGAATCCCCCAGCCATCCCAGCTCCACTGGGTGTGTGAGAGTCAAGCCCTCCCTTTCCAGAAGCAGCCTCTGAGAGGAGCGAGTGGGTCCACTATGGGGAACGAGGTGAGAGGAAGGGTGGGAGACCCAGCAAAGTCACACACATATGCCAGGTGCTCCCCTGGGTGAGTGATCCGCAGGCGAATCTGGACACCCTGTCTGGGGTCCTGGGTCATCAGAAGGGACCAGGTCACGTGATGGGGCCTCAAGACGGATGTGGAG
>NW_007236780.1:1675-9014 GCF_000164805.1 Carlito syrichta | reverse complement strand
GGAGGGTAAAGTCATGGTCTCACCAAGTTGACTGGTTGGGTCCTGGCATTCTTGCTTGGACCAGTCACTGGTCTCAGCCTCCCAAAACTCTGGAATGATGAGGCTGAGCCCCCGAGCTGGCCTCAATCCTAGGTTGAAAATGAGGCAGCAGGCCGGGCACAGCGGACCACACCTGTAATCCCAGCACTCTGGGAGGGGGAGGCAGGAGTATGGCTGGAGCCCAGGAGCCCAAAGCCATCCTGGTCCACACAGGGAGATTCCGTCTCTGCACCCATCCAAACAGGGTGTCTGGGGTCAATATGTTCGTCATCTCAGCCATTCTGGAGGCTGAGGCTGGAGGATTGCCAAAACCCACTATTTTAAGGCTCATGGACAATGACGTTTGTGTCCCCGGGCCCTGGCCTGGGCCACTGAGCCACACTCTGTCTCCAAAAACATCAGAATCATACATAGATTCTCATCTGCATGTGGTGTGTTCACAGGGTGACTGGCTTTAGAGCCAGGAATAATGGGATTGAGGGGGAAATAATGTCCCCGGTTGATGGATGTGTCCATGGCCTGTGTTGGCATGTCTTCCTTGCTAAGTCATATGGTCAGCCTGCCTGGGGCACATTTTTGACCTCAGAGAGGAGAGCCAGCATAAACCCAGTCAGGGAGCCTCAGCAACTCCCACACCAAAGTGGTGGCACCCATTGGGGTAGCTGGGACTGGAAGGTCCAGAGTTTGGGGTTCCCTTGCATGTGAGTGGGTGGGGGGTAAGGACTGAGGGCAGAAGTTTTGCAGGAGAATGGATTTCTTTTCTTTCTTTCTTTCTTTCTTTCTTTCTTTCTTTCTTTCTTTCTTTCCTTCTTTCCTTCTTTCTTTCTTTCCTTCTCTCTCTTTTTAAATTTCCTCACTAGGTTTTCCAGGCTGCTCTCAAATCGCCCAACTCAGGCCATCCTCTCATCCTGGATCTCCCAAACTGCTGCAGACACAGGGTTTCCATTTGGTCGACTTCCTGGTCATCCTGCCTGGTATTGAACTCTGGGCCTGAGGCAAAACTCCCACCGAGGCTGGCCCTCAACCACGGTTTTCTGGGTTTTGCTTGGGGTCAAGGTGGGGGCTTGCTATGGTTTCCAGCCTTTTTATGAGCTCCTGGGTTTTGACCATCTTCCTGGTTCAGCCTCCCGAGTGCTGAGGAGACAGGCGTGAGATGCCCAGCCATCCCCAAACCCTCGAAGGTTTGAGAGTCATGCCATCATTTTTCCGAGGTGGCCCCTGGAGGAGCAAGCAGGTCCACCCTTGGGAATGAGGCAGACATAGTGGTGGGATCCCAGGGGAGATATGACCCTGTACAAGCTGCTTGCCCTAGGGAGGGCCCAATGGGCGATTCCAACCACCCTTTCCTGGTCCCGGGTCATTGGAAAGGAGTGGGCTCCAAGCTGGAGCCCTGAGAGGGCTGTGGAGGGCAGGCACAGGGACTCATGCCTGTCATCCTGTCACTCTGGGAGGGCAAGGCGAGAGGATGTCCTGAACCCCCGTGTTCAAGACCAGCCCGGGCACCTTGGCGAGAACTTGTTTCTACAAGAAGCCAAAAAATGAGCTAAGTGTGGTGGCACATGCCTGTCGTTCTGGCCACATGGGAATTCATGGCAGGAAGATTGCCAGGGCACAGCCAGTGGAGGCCATGGTGGTCAAGTGAGGGACCCTTCACTCTGGCCTGAGCGACAAAGCTGGACCCAGACTCAAAATAATAATATCAACCACCAGCACCACCACAATGACAGACCAGGTTCAGGGGCTCAGCCTGGCATCCCAGACCTCCAGAGGCCCAGGTGACTGCACGATCTGAACACACAGGTTTGACACCAGCCTGGAACATGAAGAGAGACCTTGTCTCGGCCCTCAAAAATAAATCCAAAGATTAACCAGGTGTGGTGTCACAGTCCTGTGGTTACAGCCACTCAATGGGCCGAGGAGTGAAGATCACCTGAGCCCAACAGGTGGAGTCCGCAGTGGCCATGAGAGTGCCCCTGCACCCCAGGCTGGGTGACAGAGGAGGATTCTGACTCCAAATAATAATTATAACCACCACCACCACCACCACCACAGCTGCCACACAGCACGAAGACTCACGCTCACGGATGGGAGAGGAAAGTGCAGTCTCCATCCTGTCATTCGCAAGTTTCAAAGGTGGCCACTGGGCATGTCCCTCCAATGCCATCAGTCATGTGCCCCAGAAGGCCTGCCTCCACCCTCCACACTCATGCCCAACAGCAATGATGTGTGTGAGCTCACAGAACAAATGGTCCTCAAGGTAGGGAGGCTGTAGGGCACAGAACAATAAAGTGGGCTGGCAATGCTGCGGCCAGCCAGGTCCAGTCGCCCTGTCTGCACCCTCAGGTGAGGAGAGGACTTCTTCCTCTCCTGAACACTCCATTGTCAACCACCCATGCAGACCATTCCCTGGGTAGCCCTGAATGCCTGTCCTGATGCACGTTGGAGGCATCTTTTTTTGTCGCCGAAGTCTCCATCAGCTGGGTTGGGGTGTGGCAGCATGATCGTGGTTCCAGGGCCTCAACCTGTGGGACTCAGGCTGTCCTTCCACCTCGGCCCCTGAGCAGACTGAACTCCAGGGGGTATCACAACTGACTCTATTTTGGGGACCTCTAGCTGAGATAAGGTCTGGCCATGTTGCCCGGGCTAGTCTCTGACCCCTAGGCTCAGGCAGACTCCTGCATCGGCCTCCCAGAGCATGGGGCTGATGGCCATTAGCCACGGTGCCCAGCCTGGACTCGCACATTCTGTTGGTGGGGGCGATGCAAAGGAATACCCCAGGATGGAGTCACTGCGTCCAGTGTATCTGGGACTGCGGGCACAACCACGTGAGACTGCAGTGTTTGCCTTCCAGGGAGATGAAAAGTCTTGCTATGTGGCCCAGGCTGGTATCGAACTAACGGGATCCGGTGGTCCCCCGCCTCGGCCTCCCAAAGCCACAACCTGAATGTCTGCCGATATGCCATGTTTCAGGAAATGTAGGCCCAAACCTGGGGCCTCCTTCCCAAATGATCTTTGACTTCACAATGATCCCAACTCCATAGACAAATGGATGATCATCTTTTTTTTCCATTTTTTTCTTTTTTTCTTTGAGTAGGAGTCTCACTACATCACCCATGCTTGAGGGTGGTGGCTCTCTCCCGGCCCACACAGCCTCGGTCTGCAGGGTTATGGCAAGCTTTCCCTGACCTTTTGAGAATCCAGAATGACAGATGCATGCCAGCATGCCCTGCTTATTTGGGATGGAAGGTAGAGACAAGGAATAGCCTAGTTTCCTGAGTGTTTCTTGGCCTGTGGGCACAGGATGGCTGCTGGCCTCGGCCTCCAAAAGTGCTAAGATTATGAGGCTGTGCTCCAAGCCTGGACTCATTCCTTTGTCAAAACTCACTAGACGGCCTGGCATGGCAGTCCATGCCTGGAATCCCAGCATTCTGGGAGGCTGAGGTGGGAGGATGACTGGAGGCCAGGAGCCCAAGGGCAGCCCAGGCCACACAGGGAAACCCCATCTCCGCATCCATCCAAACAGGGGTCTGGGTTCTAGGTGCTCGTTGTCCTTGCACTCCACAGGCTGAGCCAGGAGGTTCTTCAGAACCCGCAATTTCGAGGCTGGCAGTTACCGATGGTCGTGTTCCCAGGCCCCAGCCTGGGCCACAAAACAGACCCTTTCTCCAAAAGCATCGGGATAGTACACAGATTCTAAACTGTGTGTGGTGTGTTCAAAGGGCGACTGGCTTTAGAGCCAGAAAAAATGAGTTTGAGGGGGAAGAAATGTCCCCAGGTGACTGATGTGTCCCTGGCGTGGCCGTTTTTGGTGGAAGGTCCTCATTGCCGAGTTGGAAGATTGGCCTGCCTGGGACACATTTCTCACCTCAGAGAGTAGAGTCGACAGGAACCCAGCCAGGGAGCCTCAAGAAGACCCGCACCAAAGTGGGGGCAGCCATTAGGGACATTGGGGCTATAAGGTGCCGAGCATGGGGGACCCCATATATGGGCAGCAGGGGGAGGGACTGAGAGCAGAAGGTTTGCAGGATAATGGATTTCTTTCCTTCTTTCTTTTTCTTTCTTTCTTTCTTTCTTTCTTTCTTTCTTTCTTTCTTTCTTTCTTTCTTTAACTTTCTTTCTTTCTTTCTAACTTTCTTTTCTTTCCTCTCTAGGTTGCCCAGGCTGTACTCAAACTGCACAACTCGGGCTATTCTCTGGGCCTGAGCCTCCCTAACTGCTGCGATCACAGGTTTTCCATTTGGTCGACATCCTGGTCTTCCTGCCTGGCCTTGAACTCTGGCCTGGAGGTGATCCTGCCGCCAAGGATTTCCCTCAACTAAGGTCTTCTGGGTTTTGCTTGGAGTCGAGGCGGGTGCTTGGTATTGGTGCCCAGCCTGGTCTTCAGTTACTGGGCTCTGGCCATCTTCCCATTTCAGCCACCCCACATGGCAAGGAAACACACATGAATCCCCCGGCCATCCCAGCTCCACTGGGTGTGTGAGAGTCAAGCCCTCCCTTTCCAGAAGCAGCTTCTGGGAGGAGCGAGTGGGTCCACTATGGGGAACGAGGTGAGAGGAAGGGTGGGAAATGCAGCAAAGTCACACACATGTGCCAGTTGTTCCCCTGGGTGAGTGCTCCGCAGGCGAATCTGGACACCCTGTCTGGGGTCCTGGGTCATCAGAAGGGACCAGGTCATGTGATGGGGCCTCAAGACGGATGTGGAGGCCAGGAGCATGGGCTCACACCTGTCATCCCTGTGATCTGGTAGTCTGAGGCAAGAGGATGGCCTAAGCCCCCAGGTTCGAGACCAACCCAGGCACCTTGGCGAGACATCATCTCTACAAGAAGCCAAAAAAAAAATGAGTCAAGCTTGGTAGTGCAGGCCTTTCGTTCCGGCCACTTGGGATGACATGGAGGGAGTATCACTGGAGCTGTCAGTGGAGGCCCCTTGGATGAAAGCAGGCCCCTGAGCTCCAGCTTGGGTGACAGAGTGGGACTCCAACTCAGAAAAGTCATACCAACCACCACTAGCACTACAACTACAGGCCATACTCAGGGGCTCAGACTGGCATCCTGGCCCTTTGGAGGCCCAGGCAAGTGGACGGCCTGAGCCTATGGTTTTGATACCATCCCGGGACATGGAGAAGACTTCATCTTTGTCACTAAAAATAAATCCAAAGATTAGCCAAGTGTGGTGGAGCAGTCCTGTGGTTCCAGTGACTCAGGGGGCCGAGGCTGGAGGATCACCTGAGCCAGGCAGATGGAGTCTGTGGTAGCCATGAGCATGCCTTTGCACTCCAGCTTGGAAGACAGAATAGGATACTAACTCCAATTAATTATCACCATCACCACCACCACCACCATCCCTGACGCCCAGAGCAAGGAATCACCCTCAGGGATGGGAGAGGAAAAGGCACTTTCTAGCTTGTCGTACACAGGAGGTTTCAAAGGTGGCCACTAGGCACGTCTGTCCTGTTCCTTCAGCCATGCACCCCAGAAGGCCAGTCTCCACCCTCCACACTCACGCCCCATGGCAAAGATGCATGTAAGCTCCCAGAATAGACTGCCCCAAGTTAGGGTGGCTGACGGGCACAGAGAGATCAAGGCAGTTTGTAAACCCTGCAGCTAGCCCAGTTTCTGGTAGCCCGGTCTGCCACCATGATGCAGGGGGAGGTCCTCTTCCTTTCCCGATCACCCTATTGTCCCCCGACCATGTGAAACTTTCCCTGGGGAGCTGTGGTTGCCCATCGTGATGAACGTGGGAGACCCCTTTTTTTCACCATAATCACCGTATGTCAGGCTGTGGCATGGCGACTGGATCATGGCTCCAGTGCCCTCCACCTGCAGGACTGAGGTGGTCATCCTGCCTCAGCCCCTGAGCAGCCAGGACTCTGGTGGCCATCACACCTGACTTTTATTTTGGGGATCTGTGGCCGAGACAATGTCTGGCCATGTCGCCTTGCCTGGTCTCTGACCCCTTGGCTCAGGCAGCCTCACACTCGGCATCCAAGTCGTGGGGCTGACAGCCATGAACCACGGTGCCTGGCCTGGACTCACAAGTTTTGTCATCAGGTTCAAGCAAAGGAACACTCCGGGACAGAGGTCACCACATTCCATTAAGCTGGCACAGTGGGCATCACCACCCACGCCTCCAGTGCTTGCATTCCGGTGAGTGACGAGGTTTCGCTATGTGGCCCAGGCTGGTCTCAAAGCCCTGGGCTCTCTCAATCTCCCACCTTAGCCTCCCAAAGCCAAAGACACGTTGTGTGCCAATCCACTACCTTTTGAGAATTTTAGCCTAAGGCTGGGAACTCCTACCCAAATGATCTTGGTCTGTTCACGATGATCCCAACTCTATACACAAATGGATGCTCTTCTATTTGTTACATTTTTCTTGGTTCATTACTGATGGAGGTTAGAGACGAGATCTCGCCCAAGTGCCCGGGTGGGTCTTGGTCCACGGGCTTGGGCTGGTCACTGGACTCGTCCTCCGAAATCACTGGGTTGATGAGGCTGAGCCCCAGGGGCCTGGTCTCGATCCTTTATCTAAATTGAACCAGAAGACCTGACCCAGTAGCTCACGCCTGCAATCCCAGCACTCTGGGAGGCTTAGGCAGGAGAATGGCCGGAGTCCAGGAGCCCATGATCAGCCCATGCCATGCAACGAGACCCTGTCTCTTCACCCATACACACAGGGGTTCTTGGGTCGAGGTGTCTGTCATCCCAGCCACTGTGAAACCTGAGGTGGGAGGATAGCCAGAGCATGCAATTTTGAGGCTGGCTGTGAATGACATTCGGGCCCCTGGGCCCCAGGCTGGTTCACAGAGCCAGATGCTGTCTAATAAAAAAACAGAATTATGCACAGATTCTCAACTGTGCCCTGTGTATTCACAGGGCAACTGGCTTTAGAGCCAGGAAAAATGGGATTGAGGGTAAGAAATGTCCCTGGTTGAGGGATGTGTCCCTGGTCTTTTTAGGCAGAAGGTTCTCATTGCCTTCGAAGGGTCAGCCTGCCTGGGGCACATTTCTCTCCTTTTAGAGAAAGCAGGCAAGAACGCGGTGAGGGAGCCCCGGGAAATCCCTCACCAAAGGGTGGTTGCCATGGGGGTGGTTGGGGTTGGAGGGTACCTAGCATGGGGACCCTTGTATGTGGCAGGGGTGTGGGGGAAGGACTTAGGGAAGACGGTTTACAGCAGAATGGATTTCTTTGTTGACAAATTTT
Organism: Carlito syrichta; assembly: GCF_000164805.1. Lineage (NCBI taxonomy): Eukaryota > Metazoa > Chordata > Mammalia > Primates > Tarsiidae > Carlito > Carlito syrichta. The sequence goes on along the minus strand of NW_007236780.1, from coordinate 1,774 downwards.
TTCTTTCTTTCTTTCTTTCTTTCTTTCTTTCTTTCTTTCTTTCTTTCTTTCTTTCTTTTTTCCTTTCTTCCTTTCATCCTATCTTCCTTTCTTCCTTCG
>NW_007236780.1:0-769 GCF_000164805.1 Carlito syrichta | reverse complement strand
GGGCTCAGCATGGCATTCCGGCCCTTTGGAAGCCCAGGGAAGTGGACGCCTTAGCCTGTGTGCTCGACAAGAGCCGAGGACACTGGACAAGACCTTGTCTCAGTCATCAAAATTAAATCCAAATATTAGCCGGGTGTGGTGTTGCAGGCCTGTGGTTCCAGCCACTTGGGGGACCGAGGTGTGAGGATTACCTGAGCTCAGCAGGTGGAGTCCGCAGTAGCCATGAGCATGCCCCTGCATTCTGCATTCTGGCCTGGTTGACAGAGCATGATTCCGACTCCAAATAATGATAATCATCACCACCACAGCCACCAAGCACAAGGAGTCATCCTCAGGGATGGGAGAGGAAAAGGCACTTTCCAGTCTGTCATTCATGGGATATTTCAAAGGTGACCACAGGGCATGTTCATCCCGTGCATTCAGCCACGTGCCCCAGAAGGCCTGCATCCACCCTCCAGAAAAGTTCCCCAAGGCAAAGACACCTGTGAGCTCACGGAAGAGAGGGCCCCCAATTAGGGTGGTCTAAGGGAACAGAGTGATCAAGGCAATTCGGCAGTGCTGCGGTCAGCCCTGGTTCCAGTTCCCCGGTCTGCCACCTTCGGCTGGGGTGAGGACCCCTTCCTTTCCCGATCACTCAATTGTCCCCCTTCCATGTGGACCTTTCACTGGGGATGCATGTCATGGTGCACGTGGGAGGCATCTTTTTTGTCACCGGAGTTTCCATGGGCCGGGTTGGCTTGTGGCAGCATAATCGTAGCTCCTGGGACTG
>NW_007236779.1:0-775 GCF_000164805.1 Carlito syrichta | reverse complement strand
TTGCTCAGAATGAAGCAGTAATCTGGGTAACAGGAGTCCTCATATACAGGAAATTTCATGACTCTTGCGAAGAATAAATAAGGAATCTGGGCTACATGGTTCCTCAATACCGAAAATATACAGCGCGTCTTGCTAAGGACTAAACAGGATCAGGGCTTCGAGCACCCCTCATGTTTTTTGTGGGGGGAGGGTTGGAGTCTCACTCTGTTGCCCAGACTGGAGTGCAGTGGCCGCTCCCGGCCAATCCAACCTTGTCTGCTAGGCTCTGGTGATACTTCCGCCTCAGCCTTCCAAGTAGCCGAAATTACAGGCATGGGCTACAACACCCGGCTGATTTTATTTTTGATTTATTGTATAGATGAGTTCTCTCTGCCAGGCAGGTCTTGAACAGGCGGGCTCAGGCAATCCACTCACCTCAGCATCTCAAAGGCATGGGATTACAAGCTGAGCCACCGAGCCCGGCTCACTCCTCATGTTTTAGAGCTATTTGTTATGTGGATATTATGAATCAATCATTCCTGGACTCCAGCAACACTCTTGTACTCTTGATAGTTGTGAACGAGAATCTGGCACTACAAGTCCATTGAGATACTTGGAATCTCTGATTCCGGAAACAAGAGACTAGAAATTTCCTCGGATTTTTTGTATATAAGACCTGACCTCAGTGTTACCTCATACTCCAAAAACTTCAGTGGTTACGCTGTTCATTATTAGGTCTTTGAGTTTAGGTGTTCAATATTCTTTAGGATGTATTTTTGGGAGGGAACCAGGAATC
>NW_007236778.1:0-551 GCF_000164805.1 Carlito syrichta | reverse complement strand
GTTTCCTCAGTGTCCCCTCAGCTTGCCACTTTAGTCTCCCTGTGGTGCAACTTTTCGGCCTCCTCGCAGTGAGCCTCACCAACCTCCAAGAAGCATGCCTCCTCAGCCTCTCCACAGTGCACTTCCTTAGCATCCTCACAGCATGGTGTGCCACTTTGGAGTTCCCACAGAGCACCTCACCAGCAGCCCTGTGGCACACCTCCTCAGCATCCTCACAGTTTGCCTCTTCAGCATCCACATGACATGCCTTCTTGGCATCCCTCTGTACACCTCCTCAGTATATCCATGGTGCATCACATCAGCATCCCCTTTGTGATCCTCCTTAGCCTCCTCAGACACCCTTCAGCATGACTCTTGGGTCTGCCCATGGTGCACCACCAACTGCCTCAGCCTTCTCATGCCATGCCTTCTTGGCTTCCCAGAGGGCCATGAAGCTCCTCCTTAGCCTCCCTGTGACATATCTTCTCAGTCTCCCCACAGTACACCTCCCCAGACACCCCATGGTATGCCTACTTGGCATCCCTAATTTGCACCTCCTTGGACTCTCTTTT
>NW_007236777.1:0-728 GCF_000164805.1 Carlito syrichta | reverse complement strand
TGTCACAGGGACACCAAGGAGTTGTGTCACAGAGTCACTGAGGAGGTGCACCACAGAAAGGCCAATGGATATTTTGAAGGGGAATCTGAGGAGGAACATTCTGTAGTGGCAAAGAAGTCATGCTGTAAAGATGACAAGAGATGCCAGAGATGCAGAGATATCAAGGAGACATTTCTTAGGGACATTGGGGAGGTGTACTGCAGAGATGCTGAAAAGTCACGCCACAGGGATGCCAACGAGGCAAACTGTGGGGACACCGAAGAGGCACACCATACTCTGGTGATGCTGAAGAGGGAGTATTGGGAATGCTGAGGAGGTATGCTGTGGGGAGGCCTAGTATGCAAGCTGAAGAGGCATGCCACAGGGAGTCCAAGGAGACGCACCACAAGATGGCCGCGGAGACATGCCAAGAGGCCAAGGAGATGTACCAGAGGGATCATGAAGTGCGGCATGGGGATGCCAAGGAAAAGCTCCACTGGGGTGCCTCAGAGGCTCTTAATGGTAATGTTGAGGAGGCACTCAGTGGGGAAGCTGGGGAGGTGTGCCAAAGGAATCCAAAGTAGGAGATTCACAGAGATGCTGAGGAGGCTCACCATGCTGTGAATACACTGAAGAAGAAATCCATGGGTATGCTGAAGAGTCATATGGAGAGGAGACTGAGGACAAATGTCGTGAGCAGGGCAAAAAGTTCTGTCACAGGAGGCCATGGGTGTGCCACAGAAAGGCCA
>NW_007236776.1:0-729 GCF_000164805.1 Carlito syrichta | reverse complement strand
GAACCTGGTCGCGATCTTCATGAAAAATGAACCAGAAAGCCTGGCACACCAGCCCATGCCTGAAATTCAGGACTCTGGGAGGCCAAGGCAGGAGGATGGTTGGAGTTCAGGAGCCCAAGGCCTACCCAGGCCACACAGGGAGACCCCATCTCTGCATTCTTCCAAATAGGTGATCTGGTGTCAAGGTGCCTGTCTTCCCAGGCACTCCAAAGCCTGAGGGGGGTGGAGCACCAGAGTCTGCAATATCGAGACTGGTGGTGAATGCCGGTCATGTCCCAGGCCCCAGACTGGCCCACAGAGCCAGACCCTGTCTCCAAAAACACCAGAATCGTACACAGAGTCTCAACTGCATGTGGTGTGTTCACAGATCGTCTGACATTAGAGTCTGGAAAAATGGGATTGGGGGGAAGAGGGATGAGTCCCTGGCCTTTCTTGGCAGAGGGTCCTCATTGCCAAGTCGGATGGTTGGCCAGTCAGGGGCACATTTCTCACCTAGGAGAGGAGGGCTTGTAGGAACCTGGGCAGGAAGTTTGGCAATCATTGGGGGAAGGAAGGGCTGGAAGGTACCACGGTTGGGATACCCTCACATGTGAGGTTGGTGGGCGGGGTGAAGGGCTAAGGGGCAGAAGGTTTGCAGGAGAATGGATTTCTTTCATTTTTCTTTCTTTCTTTATCTTTTTTCTTTCTTTCCGTCCTTCCTTCCTTCCTTCCTTTCTTTCTTCCTGTCTT
>NW_007236775.1:0-690 GCF_000164805.1 Carlito syrichta | reverse complement strand
CACTAAGTCCCAGGCATCCATCGGACACTATGGTGACAAAGAAGAATCCTCCTATGTGCATCACGGTGGGTGTCCATGGATCCCCATTAAAAGGTCCATGTGGGTAAGGGACGATGGAATGATATGGAGAGGAAGAGACCCTAACCCAGGCCGAAGATGGCAGACAGGGCAACCCGAACGTGGGCTGGCCGTGTCATTGCCAGACCACCTTGATTGCTCTGTGCCCAATGGCAGCCCTAACTCAGGGTCGTTTGTTCCGTGAGTTCACACATGTCTTTGCTGTTGGGCACAAATATGGAGGGTGGGTCTAGGTCATCTGGGGCATGTGGCCGAAGGTGTGGGATGGATGTGCCCGGTGGCCACCCATGCAATCTCCCCTGAATGACAGGCCGGAAAGTGCCTGTTCCTCTCTCATTCATGAGGGTGACTCCTTGTGCTGTGTGGCAGGGCTGCTGGTGGTGGTGGTGATGGTGGTGATTATTATTTGGAGTCAGAATCCCACCCTCTCACCAAGGCCAGATCGCAGGGGCATGCTCACAGCCACTGTGGACTCTAACTGCTGGGCTCAGGTGATCCTCCTGCCTCGGACCCACGAGTGGCTGGAACCGCAGGCCTGTGCCACCACACCTGGTTAATCTTTCGATTTATTTTTGAGGCTAAAAAGAGGTCTTGCCCCATATTCCAGGCTGG
>NW_007236774.1:0-10265 GCF_000164805.1 Carlito syrichta | reverse complement strand
GGAAGGTGGGGCAGCGTCGGTGAATATTCTGGAGAAATAAAAAGAAAGAAAGAGACTGGACTCTGTCTAGTGCAGAAGCCGATTCTGTAGTAGGGATAGATATTAAAAGAAAGAAAGATGGAGGGATAGATATAAAAAGGAAGAAAGAGAAAGAAAGAAAGTGGACAACTGTTCAGTGAAATGAGCAGAAGCCGTTTATTGGCACCAACCGTGAGTCTTTTATCCCAAATTTTCACATGTTAAATCACAAGACTTTCACGAGAGCACAAGGCCAGGTGGGTGAGGCGCATCCCCCCCACCCACCAGGTGTTTCCTTAGGCATGAGGAAGGACAATCCCAATCAAATCACAAGACTGTCACGTGAACACAAAGCCAGGTAGGTGAGGGATGTCCCCCACCCACCAAGCGTTTTCCCAAGCATGAGGAAGGACAATCCCAAAATTATCTCACTGTTCCTTATGCTTGATTAATGTTCTTCACAAACAATACAACAATTCTAACATCATAATATTCTAATAACCAATAACTTCTAAAGCTTATGCATACCTAACACCTAATGACTGACTTAAATCCTAATACCTTTCTATTCTGTGCTAACTTTACCTGTACTATTAAAAACTCTTAATTATAGCTCAGATCAGTTCCTAAAGAATGTGGCCCAGCCCAAAGATCACGCTGGGTCGTTTCCAGGATCAATTGATTATGATCTTTTAACAAAATGGCTATTCTAAAATCCTATGTATCTATCTTAATTTCTATAAAAGTTTCTATTTCCTAATCCTAATATATAAAGCTGATCATCAGCAATAAAGCTTCTAAAATAAAACCCAAATACAAACTGTAATTGTACTAAAGCCAAAACTGCAATTAGTAGAAAGAACAATGAAATTTCTAAGGTTAGCTTTATTCTATAGAACTTCAAAGTATCATGTTTGATCATGCTTGAGCTAACATAATTCCCTGACGTAGTAACCTATTCTGTAATACTTTCTATGAATAAAATAAATTCAGCTTCTATAATAAGTAGAAAAAACTTACACTAATGGTAACTAAAGAACCGGTTTAAAAGAATGCAGCCAAGCCCAAAGTGGATGCTGGGCCCTTAGGAATGTGGCCCAGCCCAAAGTTCGTGCTAGGCCATTTCTGGTAACCCTAGATAATCATCTATATCATCTAAAGCTGGAAACAGCTCTCTAAATGTATATACTAATTCTACAAATATATTTTTAAATCTTATAAAGAAGCTTGTATCATGTATAAGGCTCCCAAATGTGATCTGAGTTTGAACTGTGTTAAGTTTAAAGCCAAAACCGCAGTCTGTGAGAAACGGGAACAATGGATCCCTAGAGTCAGCCATGTCTGTCATATTCTCAGAACTTCATGCTTAGATCTTCAAGGTCCCTGCTAGTGGGTCATGCCAAACAACAAAGAAAGGAGGAGGGAATGGGCCTTCAGCTCCTGAACCAAACCTGGTGGTCTCAGGATCCCTAAAGCTCAGGCGGGCCTCCACGGCCGGCTCCCAACACTCCCTGAGGCCAGAAGGGGCTCAGATACATCACAGAGATCCTCAGAGTCAGTGACCAGGGAACTCCCCCCCCCCATCATCTACTGCCCTGCAGAACCTAACATAATAAATACTCCACATACAGGGACCTGGAGAGCTGCAGGCTTCGGTAAAAGACTTGACAAAAAGCAGGATATCATTGCCCACCTTAATATCCATCTCCTCCGCCTTCAGATGGTCCCATGAGGATCTTGCTCTGCCCATATCCTCTAGGTCCCAGAAGATTCCTTCCTCCGGAGTAGTCTGACTTCCCAGAAAACCCAGGGTGTAGAAGGTATTTTCGTTTTCTCTCCTGAGCTCACACACGCTGCATCCACAGATTCCGTTCCTTTGGGCTCCAGGGGCCAGGAAGCAAATCCATTGGGTTAGTGGACTGTTCTACCAGCTACTACTGCCATCTGGGTACTCAGACTCCCACCCAGTACTCGCGTCCTAGGGGCACCTTCTAAGAGAGGTCTGGGACTGGTAGCATGAGGGACTGGAGACTGTCCCACAGGACAGTTCTGCTAAGATTCAAGTGACAAGATCTGCTCTCTCTGGCTCTTTGCCAAGTCAATAGCTGTTCAGTTGTCTCAGAGGGAACTTTGGCCAGCTTGTGGTTGGACATCTAGTTCTCTCATGTCACATATGATCTGCAGCTTGGGTCCTGGATGGGCCCAGAGCTGAGAGGGGAAGGCAAGGAGAACTTAGGGTGCAGACAGACATGGGAAGAGGCAGACCAGAGCAGCCACAACCTGGCCCAGAACGTGGAGTTCTGCCAAATGGGTTAATGGTGTCACATGATGCTACCGTGTGTCTTGGGCAGGATGATATCGATCCATTAAGGGAGGACAGGGAGAGGAGGAGGTGGTACAGAGCTTGCTCAGGGCTTGAAGGTCACTTAGGACTTTGGTAGAGAAAAGCATCAAGACCCACCCACAGAAAGCAGGGGTTGAGTCTTGTGTAGGAAGCATTGGGACAGGACCTCAAGAGACATTATTTCTCCTCACACAGCCTACTCTCTTATAAATGAAGAGCCTGAGCTCAGAGATGCCCCCAAACACCCAAATAGGTAGAGACAAGCAAAGTCGGGGAGGGGGGGCACTGAGCCAGGAAGGAACACAGACATGAGGGAACACAGAGACAGGAAGGGATACAGAGTCAGAAGGGAACAGAGAGAAAGGGGCAGAGACAGGAGGAGACAGGGCCTTGAGGGGCCTCAGGACCTAGAAGGTCTTCAGAGCTCTGTCCCAAATGGCCTCCTCTTGGGGTGGACAGCACACAGTGCCTCCATGTGCAAGATATATGTAGAGCACTGCCTGCTTTCAAGCTGGGTTCACTGTCCTTCCTGGAGCCGGTCTATACCTCTTCCACTACATGTTGGGAAGTGCCTCCCAGCTTGTGTTGTGTTCAGCAGGGTACTCCTGTCTCCTTGACCAGACTTCTGACACTTCCATGTCTTTCTGGTGCCCCCATGGTTTCTACTGTCCTGAGGCTTCGTCCCAGTCAAGTGCCTGTAAGAATGGAAACTTCCAGCCCCGGAAGACCCAAGACTCCTTTGAGCCATGCCTGGCAAGATTCTACTGTGAAGCCTTTGGTCCAGATGGGCTCATCTGGCTGGCAGGAGGTCCCTAGGGCACTGGTCCCAGGGCACAGTGTAAACTGTGCAAACACCCAGCTCTGCAGTAGTCCTGCCAAAGCAGCCCCTGAGCTCCTCTGTGGATATGAGAAGGAAAGAGGGCCCTTGTTACTGAGAGAAGGAGGTCAGACCTATGATGGCTCAGGGCCCACTCAGGATCCTGGTGTCCCTCCCTGCATGCACTTACTTAGATGTAGTTTTAGAATCTATCTAGGGATTTCTACACCAGAAACTTGGTTGTCATAGTCACACAATCAATGTCAGGTACACGTGCAGTGCTTGAGCAGTGGACAGCAAGGTGGGGGCCCTGGTACCAGCAGGTAGGAGGAAGAGCACACTGGGAACTTCAATCAGGATGGAGCGTTCCACAGAGATTCTGCCCTCCATACCATCAGGACCTCCTAGAGCCAGGCCAGCTCTGGGCATGGCGGGATGCAGGTGCAGAATGGAGCATGACAGTCTGAGATCCAGACCCTAGGACTTGGTTGGCCGCGGTCGAGCTCAGGTCCTCCAAGGCATGTGTGGCACACATGAGGTCAGGACACAGCCTTCATTGCATGGGTGGCAGGTCTTGTATGGCCTGTGTGGCCAGCATGTGTCAATGGCCAGGGCCCCTGGAGCCTACTGGAGGTTTTCTGAAATCTTCTTGGCAGATAGTCAGCCATAGAGAGCCCCTCCCAGACTGCATCAGACAAGAATAAAGCACATTGCCTGAGGGGCTTGACCCTTGCAGGTTCAGTGCCCAGGTATCGCGGGTCTGATCCAGGACACTTGGAGGGTAGGGGTCCCACCTTGAGTCATGCTGACACTGCCATTGCCCCCAGACCCTGCGGTCCATGGCCCCAGCCTGTGTCTCTGAGGCTACTTCTGTCTCCCAGGCTTGCTCTCAGTCACAGCCTATCCTTGTCCTCGGGGGACATTTGGGCCCAGGCAAGGAGCCACTGCAGAGTTAGACTGTGTACATGCCCAGCAGATGAGTGGACCCTCAGGGAACCTAGGCTGATGGGCAGGGCGAGAATGAGGGCAAATTGGAGGAGGCAAGCTAGCAAGGCCCAAGGCCCAAGCTACCCACACAACCCTCTGCCTACTCGAGGCAGGCAGGACCACCAGCCTGGCCATGGACAGGGGACAGCACTTCCAGGAAGGCACGAGGCAACTCCAGGCCCCTGACTAGGATGCCATCAGGGTGCCGCTTCCCTGACAGCTTAAGCCCCAGGCTGGGAAATGCTGAGGCCCTGCCAGTGGGAGGGGCCACCCCACACACAGGCCCAGCTGACCTCAGGGAAGGCCCAGTCTTGTGTCTGCCCTGGGTACTCTGAGGCCCTGAATGGGAGTGGCCTCGGGGTCTCTGAGAAGACTTGCTACCATCTCTGTGAGTCAGGAGCCTAGCGCAGCTGGACCGTGGATGCCTGTTCTGCCAGCCCTGACCTTCAGGATTCAGCTGCCCCCGGGTAAGTGCCAGGAAAGTCAGGGCAGGATCAGGAGGTGCCTGTCCTAGAGCTGAATTTGGGTGGAGCTTGGTGGAGTCCTGGGCTCAGAGTTTTGCCTCCTTTTTCCTCCAGGGTTAGATAGTTACCACAGCCATCTCTGCCCAGTGAGCCACTACTGCCCTGCAGGGACCTGCAGCCCCAGACTCTGACCAGCAGGGACCTTTGACTGAGCAGCAGGACCAGGACAGCTGGAGAGTGGAACCCAGGCTCCACAGACACCTTTAGTCTGGACAGGCAGGCTACCTCATCAGCAGGAGCTCTACTTTCTCCCCACTAGGTGAGTCCTGGGTCCTCCTGCCTGACGGCTGGCTGTACTGCCTGTGACCTTCAGCTTGATGGTCCATGGTATGAGACGTCAGAAAGCTGACTACCCATTGCTGATGGGAGCTGTGTTAAGAGAGCTGCAAAGTGTGAGGGAAGGACTCCCTGTGACTTCCACATGACCAAGTGTTTGAACGGAGCCAGTCTGTATGCAGGGACTCTAGCAAGCAAATGAGGGCCCTGGCTCAAGACTGCTGGGTGCTGGGCTCTGCTCTGAGACTGCCCTAGGTGGCTGTGATGTTGCTTCTGCTCCCCCAAGTCCATCCCAGGTTTGGGTTCAGGCACAGAGCTACAAGCACAGCCCCAGCCTTGGGCCAGCAGCACCCTGCCCATCCTTGCACCTATCCCAGTTTCTAAGGCCTGGTCTTCTCATGGTCTTCCTCATGGGACCCAATCACATATGATCCATTGTGCAAACAAGAAGAAAACAGATCATCTCACTGTGGGTAATCCCAAACTCACATGCATCAAACATACTTAACCTCAGTGGGGGCTCCTTCTAGCCCTTCCCTGAACGAGAGCTGTCCCCAGTTTTCCGTTGATAACATCAGCAGGCTTATCTCCCAGGCACTAGGTGTGCTTCCCACCAGCCAGGTAGCATTCTACACACTGCCATTTGATCATCAGAACAACTCCATAAAACAGGCACAATTATTATCATCCCTGTGTTACGAATATATAAACTGAGGTCCAGAGAGTTTACATAGTTCACCCACATTCAGAGAGTGAGTGGCAGAACCAGAATTCAAGCCCTCTGGCTGATTCCTGTGCTCCTGCTCTCAACTCCCACACCATGCCACATTCTGATGGTAGAACTGATATGGCCAGGATTCTGCCGTCGTTTCTTGTCTTCTGGCCACGTCTTTCTGTCCCTTAAGGGATCAACCCCCTGAATCCTGGAAACTCCTAATTCCTGGAAATCAGGGACCGAGTAACTCAGGTCGCAACAGTAGTGTCTAAATTATATCTTACTGGCTCATACGTGAAAAGTGCATTAGAGCCAATGTGGGATTTTTAGTTATTGGGAGACATATTTTTAACTGATTTGGGCACGATTGCAATTTTTATAGTGATATGACCTCTAGGTAGCACTAAAAACTTTTCCAGGGTAAAATTATTTCAGATATTCTCTGTGACTTTGAATAATATGAAGGCTGTCTGCCAGGACTGCCATAGCAAAATAATAGACTGGCTGACTTGGCCTCACAGTCCTGGAGGCTATAAAGCCAAGATTTAGGACTCTACAGGTTCGGTCTCTCCTGAGGCCTCTCTCCTCGACTCGCAGATGGCCGCCTTCTCCCCCTGCCCTCCCATGCCCTCTGTGCCTGCATCACACTGCCTCTTTGTATGTCCGAATTTTCGCTCATAAAGACACCAGTCAGATTGGATTACAGCCTTCTTCAGCATCCTCATTTTAACCTCTTGAAGGGCTTCCTCTCCAAATACAGTCACATTAGGAGATGCTGGGGGTTGGGGCCTTGGCATATGAATCTGGGGACACAACTCAGCCCATAACAGGGCCTTAATCACCTCAGGGTGGAGTGTTGGCATAAGCCTCCTGAGGCTTGTGTCCCTATAAGAACTTTCACCCCAGTTAATAAACTCTCCTTTTTTATTTCCTACAGACTTTGTTGATTTTTCATGTATAATGTGAGTTAAGGGTCAATATTCATTTTTCCCAAGTAGATATTCAACTGGCTTGGCACTTTTCTTGAAAGATCACTCAGGTTGGTCATTAATCAAACATTTCCTAGACATGGTGGTCTGTTTTGGAATATCCTCTGTTCCATTGGTCATCCTATTCTTGTATAAACACCACCCTCCCAGTCACTGTGGCTTTATGCTAAGTAGTAATATCAAGTTTTCTAAGACTTCCAATTTTGCTCTTCTTTTCAACAAGAATGTCTGTTCATGTCCACTGCATTTCAATCATCAATGAGCAACTTGCTGGGACTTCTACTGGGATTGCCTCTGATCCATTGTTAGTAATGACATCATTAGTATTTTGAGTCTTTCAATCCCTGAACATGGTTTATCTTTCCATTTATTTGTGTCTTCTTTTATGTATTGTTTTCTGGATCGAAATATTGTGTATCTTGTTAGAGTTATTATTATTTGATTTCTAATATTATTGGAAATGCTATTGGTTTTTAAACTTTTATCTAGCAATGTTTTGTCTAAAAATGTATATTTTCAGCTTTATTGTTAGAGCTTATGTATATGAGCAGAATTCTAGCCTGACAGCTATTTTTTTCAGGATTTCAAAAATATCCTTTTATTGCCTTTGGTTTTTATTACTTCTGTTGGGAAATCAGTTATAATTAATATTTGCTCTTTAGATTAAATGTTTTTTTCTTTTATCTTTTTAAGATTTTGTCCTTTCTTTGGTTTTTAGAAATGAAACTTCACAACAACTTGGATGGATTTGGAGTTGATCATACTCAGTGATCTGTCACAGAAACAAAGAACAGAGTACCATATGTTCTCACTCATAAGAGAATCTTGAACAATTCTAATACTATAAGAAAGCTATCAGCAATAATAGGAAACTTTCAGGAGGGGGGTGGAATTGGCAGTTAAGGGAAACTGCTAGGGCAGGGAGAGGTATTCCTCATCAACAAGAGTACCTGCATAATCAATGTTTGTATACCTAACCCAGAATTGTACCCCACATCTTTATAATTAAAAAAAGGGAAAAAAAGAAACTCAGATTTTCTTCTTGTAGTTTCTCTTTTTCTTTTTTATTATTATTATCATTAATTTTTTTTTTTTAGTTGGAGTCTCACTCTGTTGCCGAGACTAGAGTGCAGTGGCCACTCCCGGCCACTGCAGCCTCTACCTGCTGGGCTGTGGCGATGCTTCCGCCTTAGTCTTCCAAGTAGCTGGAACTACAGGCACGCACTACCATGCCTGGCTAGTTTTTGACTTATTGTAGAGACGAGGTCTAGCCAAGTTGCCCAGGTGGGTCTCGAACCCAGGGGCTCAGGCAGTCCACTCACCTTGGCCTCCCAAAGCACTGGGATTACAGGTTGAGCCACTGAGCCCGGACCGTTTTCTTTTTAATCTATCATATTTGGTTTTTTGTTTCATTTTGTTTTGTCTTTTTAGCATTTTTGAATCTGGTTAAGTGTGTGGCATCAAATTTTTGAAATTCTCAGTCATTCTCTTTTAATATTTGTTTGCCCTCTTCCTCATTTTTCTTTTCTTTTGGGTATTCAACTACTCATGCTGTTTCTTTTTACCATGTGTCTTGCACTATTTTCTGCATTTTTATATTAATTTTCTTACTCTGTGCTTCAATCTGGATAACTTTTCCAGATGTACATTTACTTTATCAGTTTTACCTTCAGCTCCATATCGTCAGCAATTAAATGCATTTATATTTTAATTTTTGCTGTCAAATTTTTTTTATTGTATAATTCTCTGTTCTTGGTTAATTTTTCCATCTTTTCATTTACATTTTCAAACATACCAATCCCTATTTAAAGTATATATCAAGTCTGATCATTTTAGTTTATTTTTTTTATTATGATGTTGTAGGGTACAGTTAAGGGTTAGGTATACAATTACGTTTCACCCTGTTGATATGAGGTGCTTCCCCGTCCCCAGACAGATATTTGCTACTGTTAATCTCATCTCCCTCCCCCCCCCATAGTTTCCCAGTACCGTCAGTAATTTTCTTATAGTATTGCATTGGATGTTCAGGGTCCATTATATGAGTGAGAACATGTGATACTCTGATCTTTGTTTCTGTGAGAGGTCACTCAGTATTATGGACTCTAGTTCCATCCAGGTTGCTGCAAAATTCATGATTTTGTTCTTTTTTATGGCTGCGTAGTATTCCATTGTGTATATGTACCACATTTTTTTAATCCAGTCCTCTTTTGATGGGCAGAATGGTTGTTTCCAGGTTCTTGCTATTGGGAACAATGCTGCAATAAACATACATGTGCAGGTATCTTTTTTACAGATTGATTTGAGTTATTCAGGATATATTCCCAGTAGGAGGATTGCGGGGTCATATGAGAGGTTGGTATTTAGAGCTTTTAGGAATCGCCACACTGCATTCCACAGAGGTTACACTAGTTTACACTCCCACCAACAGTGTAGAAGTGTTCCCTTTTGGCCACACCCTCTCCAGCAGCTGTTACTTTTTGAGTTTTTGATATTGCCATTCTGACTGGAGTTAGGTGGTATCTCAGTGTGGTTTTGATTTGCATCTCCCTGATGATTAGTGAGGTTGAACATTTCTTCATGTGTCTGTTGGCTCCTCGGATGTCTTCCTTTGTGAAGTGTCTGTTCATATCTTTTGCCCATTTTATAATGGGGTTGTTTGTTTATTTCTTTTCAGCACGTTTGAGTTCCTTGTAGATCCAGGATATTAAGCCTTTGTCAGACCTGGTGTTGGCAAATACTTTTTCCCAGTCTGTAGGCTGTCTCCCTGCTCTCTTGATGTTTTCTTGACTTTGCAGAAGCTTGTCAGTTTAATAAGGTCCCACTTGTCTATCTTCTCTCTTATGACCTGTGGATTTCGGGTTTTGTTCAGGAATTGGAGGCCAGTTCCAATTTCCATGAGGGTATTTCCTTCCTTTTCTAAGGTTCTTATGGTTTGAGGTTTTTCATTTAGGTCTCTGATCCATTTGGAGTTAACCTTTGTGCATGGGGATAGATAGGGGTCCTGTTTCAATCTTCTGCATGTGGTCAGCCAGTTTTCCCAGCACCATTTACTGAATAGGTTCTCCTTTCCCCAGTGGTAGGTGGTGGAGGCTTTCTCGAAGATGAGTTGGTTGAGAAATTGAGGTTTTGCTTCTGGAATCTCAGTTCTATTCCATTGATCTATATGCCTGTTCCTATACCAATACCAAGCTGTTTTGATGATTGGAGCTTTATAGTAAAGTTTGAAGTCTAGTAATGTGATACTACCTGCTTTGTTTTTTTTTTTTTTTTTTGCTGAGGATTGTTCCGGCTATTCTTGGACGTTTGTGTTTCCATATGAATTCCTGTGTTGTTTTTTCCAGGTTTGAGAAGAATGTTGCTGGTAATTTGATGGGTATTGCATTGAATTTGTAGATTGCCTTAGGTAAGATGGACATCTTCACAATGTTGATTCTTCCAATCCATGAGCATGGGATATTTTTCTACTTGTTTGTATCATCTTTGATTTCTTTGAGCAGTGTTTTGTAATTTTCATTGTAACGGTCTTTCACGTCTCTGGTTAGGAAGATCCCAAGGTATTTCATTTATTTTGTGGCTATTGTTGAATGGAATTGTG
>NW_007236773.1:0-747 GCF_000164805.1 Carlito syrichta | reverse complement strand
GTCAAGAATTGATCCAATGACATTATTATGTGTGTTTAAAGAATCAAGAATTTCTCAGGTTGGTAAAGCATCTAAATACAGGAAACAGACATAAAACTGTCTGGCATTAAATATAAAATCTATAGAAGAATAACATTGTAGTTAAGCCATTAAATATATAAACATGCACAGGGAAAAAAAATACATAGCCAAATAGTGATCTGTTACATTTCAGCGAAAGGATGACAGATCATTCTAATCACAATTTTTTTGTCTGCAGTTTCTAAAGCAAATATGTAGACTTTTGCTATAAAAACATTACTTAATTTTTTACTAACAGAAAAGTGATAATTTAGCCATTAGAATTTTGCATTGTTCCAAAGCAGGAGTTTTCAAACTCTCCTACACATTGAAATCACCTGGTGGGAGGGAGGTGCTATCCAGGCCATATGTCACACCAATGAACTCAGAACATCTGAAGGTGAGACTCAGGCATCAGTATATTTTTAAAGCTCCAGGTGCAGGCAAGTGTGAGACCCAGTGTCTAAAGATATTTTATTGTTTCCTGTAATAATGTTAGAATTTAAAATAAATAAATTAAAATTAAATAAATAAAAATTAAATAAAGTGTCTAAAGAGAAGTGAATTAGAGGAAATTGGTAGTCTGCAAATTCTCAATTGGAAATCACTAATATAAAAGCTGGGTACTGATGCAGCCTGAATCCCAGCAACATCCCTGTCTGGTTATGAACATATTTCCGGGCTTTC
>NW_007236772.1:2274-3130 GCF_000164805.1 Carlito syrichta | reverse complement strand
TTCCTGTTCAATGACAGAGGCTATGATTCACCACTTTCCAAAAGTCTCCGGGCTCCTCTGTTATGATCAACCGTCTAGTGGCTTCGTCTCAAGTCACCGACTTCTCCCTGGAAGGAGTTCTCAGCATGCCCTGTGGCTGGGCACTCTGACATCAGAGCCTGCTTTGCAGAAGACGGCTAACAAGCGAGACGCTTCAACTCCTTCACCATCGTCGGCCTCTTAACCCCACAGTTAAGACACATGTACGCACACACATTTGGGAGTCTGCCCCGGCAATACAGTTGCAGCAGGACTGTGGCATGTGACTGCCAGTGTTGGAATCATCTGTGCCTCGGTTTCTTCATCTTGAACATGAGGAAGATAATAGCTGCCTCACTGTTTTGAGAGTGAATGAATATCCCGTACAGCATTTGCTACATTGTTCATCATCAGTACATGTGAATTATCACTACTTTGTAGGCATACACTTGTGTGGAGAGTTGGAAGTCTCATGCATTGTTATGAAAACATGATGATAAAAAAGCTAACGTCAAAGTAAGGCTCAATGCTCAAACACAGAAAGCAATTGATTAGCTTATTTAACTGGGGAGTCTAGAAGTTGAGCTCACCTCGAGTCTGCTTATATCCAAAGATCAAGTGGTGCCAAAGAGTGCTAGTCACCTTAAAATTAGCCTAGTAAGTTTTATAATTGTAATTTGCAAATGTATGAGAGAGCTAAGCTCAGAGTCAAGAAGTCAGCATGCAAATCCCAACTTTACAACTTGTTGATATCTGAATCTGGGGGAGTCTATCCTTGTCTTTTAGAACCTGGGGAAAAATTTCTTACATGGGTCTTGAGACCCACACCATCATATGA
>NW_007236772.1:0-1184 GCF_000164805.1 Carlito syrichta | reverse complement strand
CCTGACTTATATGGGTGTGGTTAACAAGTGCATGGCTTATTCAGATCTGTAAGGTTAATACATCTGTAAGGTTCATAAGTGTATGGTTTTCTTTAAGAAAGTGACTTATGAATAAAATCATTGGCACCTCAAGTAATGCAAGATAACCTCTGAGATCTCTTCTACCACTTACCTTTCACAAATCAGCTTCCCAAACTTGCAAAAAGATGCACCTTGTTGATAATTAAGAAGTGCCTTAAAGGTGCATCTTTTTGCAAGTTTGGGAAGCTGATTTGTGATGTGTAAGTAGTAGAAGAGATTTCAAAGGTTATCTTGTCCAAGTTTCTCATGTAACTGCATAAAGGAAAAACATTATACCGTGATCACAGAGCAAGTGACTGAGCTGTTGACCGACCAGGAGGCTTCTCTCCCGTTAATCACTGACCCATTTTTCTAGAGCGGTCGGTCTAACACCAGCTAGATGATTAACACCCACTTCTTGTCTTTTGCCCTGTGGATTTTCCCTGGTGGATTTTACATCCTGCTGTCACTGCCTCCCTGGCCCCCTCCTGGCCACAGGCCCCAGTGCCATGCAGACGTGTGTTCAGACAAGCTCGCTTTCACACAACCATAAGCAAATGTGGTGGTTTTAAAGCTGATCTGATTCATTTGCGTCATCGTTCCACTTCATTGAAGCGAAGCCGCAGGAGTGCAGACTTGTGTGCACCCATGACGGCGAATCCTCTGGGCAGGTGCCCTCTGACCTGTGTGACTGGAGAGATGGTCATTGCAGCACAGTTACCCTAAGAGCTTTGTGCATTTCCCTCACTCAGTACTTGACCAAACATCCTTACTGATTTGTGGCTTTTCTGATTGGCTTATCCTTTCGTTCTATCTTGAGTCTCCTGTTGCAGGTGGCCTGTTGTTTTCCACCCCCGGTGTCTGTCCCATATCTCTGCATGGCTGCCCCGACTGACATCTGCAAATCCTCCATGGAAAGATCCGTGTGAGGCCCAGCCTGCCATGGAGCCGGCACTGCATGAGCTACAGGAGGCTGAGCTGGGCCTGCCTCATGGCTCCCTAAGCCATGGAATCATGCAAGGAGGTGGAGGCAGTGCTCAGCCGCTGGCCTCACCGGCTGAGGTCAGGTGTCAACAGGGCTGACCACCTTCTTGGAGGCTCCAAGGGAGAGTTCGCTGTGGTGC
>NW_007236771.1:0-986 GCF_000164805.1 Carlito syrichta | reverse complement strand
TCAAGAATGAGCATGTGACTGATCAGTATACCCATTCTTTAGACACACTGATTGTCAGGGGTTGGCATGTTCCCAATGAGTGATCTTTTTCATAAGCTATTGCCTGTGCTGTAAAATAAAAAGAACATCAGCACAAGGCTCCACTCTTCTTTTTCCTGGAATCACTAGCTGTAGGACTAACGTAAGCCTACAGTCAGTTTTTCTGCCATATGGTGTGGTGGTGGTGGGGGAGAGAGATTGTGTGATCATACAATTTAACATACTGGCTCTAGACTTGCCTATAAGCAGGGGCACCCTTAGATCCGATAAATTCAAATTTGTTAGATTTCGGTCATTTGCAATCAAGAGTATAGCCTAACGTATTTACTGCTGGACAATAAACAAGAGAAACATATTTTAAATGTCTAATGGCCCTGTTGTCAATATAGGAATACTCTCGCTAGCAAAAGAGAGGAAGGAAGGAAGACAAGCACATTAAAATCAAGTTGCTTTCATATATTTTAATTTCAAAGATTAAAAAGGCTGATAAACACTGCAAAAGAATATAAAACATATGCTTGCATGGCCAGGTAGTAGAGGAGTTATCAGATGAGTTTTGTGAAGAATGACCTGACAATATATGCCAAGAATTAAAATATGTGTACTTTCACCCATAAATTCTCTCCAAGGAAGTTAGACTTTGAGACTATTTGGGAAATTTTTGGAATACGTTCTTTGTGTCTTAATAATAGTTTAAAAAAAAAATGAAAGACATCCTTGGTGCCCAACAATTGTAGACTGAATAAAATAAATTACATATGGCTATAAAATTAAATACTGCTTAGATTAAAGGTATACATGGAAGGTGGGGTAGCGCAAGGGGGTCTATTTAATCCTTTTCACTCAGACTTCCTGTTCAATGACAGAGGCTATGATTCACCACTTTCCAAAAGTCTCCGGGCTCCTCTTTTATGATCAACCGTCTAGTGGCTTCGTCTCAAGTCACC
>NW_007236770.1:0-812 GCF_000164805.1 Carlito syrichta | reverse complement strand
TAGTTATTGAAGACAGTGGATTGGCAGCCCAATCGGGCTGTGGCTTGGGAGGCCAATGCGGGGAACTGATGGAACCTAGGAGTTTGAGACCAGCCTGAGTCACATAGCGAGACCTCGTCACTCCCTGGAACACAAACACTTGAGTTGTGCGTGGTGGTACCCAGGGTCCAAGCTACAAGGTATGCGGTGGCCTCCATCTTGGGTCATGCTTTTGTGTCCCCCTGCCAACAGAACATGCAATTCCAGGCTGGGCACCGTGGCTTAAGGCCGTCAGCCCCAGGCCCTGGGAGGCTGAGGTGGGAAGCTGTCTGAGCCCTAGGGTTGCAGACCAGCCTAGGCAACCTGGCCAGATCTTGAATCCGTGAGATGTCCCCAAAATTGAGTCAAGTGTGCTGGACCCTGGAGTCCTGGCTGCTCAGGAGCTGAGGAGGGAAGATCGCCTGAGGCCATCAGGTTGAGGATCCGGGAGTCACAATCCTTCCACCTCACTCCAGCCCCACTTACAGAGACTCCAGCGACAACAAAGACGCCTCCCACGTGCATCACGATGGACGTAACAGCTCCCCAGGGAAACCTCAACGTGGCTGGGGAGGATGGAGTGATCGGGAGAGGAAGGGGCCATCATCCCACCCAAAAGTGACAGACCGGGCAACCAGACCTGGAATGGCAGTGGCGTTGTGGGATTGCCTTGATCGCTCTGTGCCTGATGACTGCCCTAGATTAGGCCATCTGTTATGTGAGCTCAAACACTTCTTTGCCATGGGGTACGAGTGTAGAGGGGGGAGCTGGCCTTCTGGGGTGCAAGGCCAAAG
>NW_007236769.1:0-751 GCF_000164805.1 Carlito syrichta | reverse complement strand
TCTTGTTGTCGAGTATGAGTGATGGCCTCCCTGGGAAACATTTTTCACTCAGAGTGGAGAGCTGGCAGGAACCTGGCCAGGGAGACTTGGGAACTCCCACAACAAAGCAGGGGCAGCCATTGGAGGGGATTGTGGATAGAAAGAGCAGAGCTTGGGAGACCCTCCTATGTGGTTTGGTGGGTGAGAAGGACCGAGGGCAGAAGTTTTGCAGGAGAATGAATTTCCTTGTTGACTTAGATTTTCTTTCTTTCTTTCTTTCTTTCTTTCTTTCTTTCTTTCTTTCTTTCTTTCTTTCTTTTCTTTCCTCACTAGGTTGCCCAGGGTGGTCTCAAATTGTCCAACTCAGGCCATCCTCTCGGCCTGGGCCTCCAAAACTGCTGCAATCA
Organism: Carlito syrichta; assembly: GCF_000164805.1. Classification (NCBI taxonomy): domain Eukaryota; kingdom Metazoa; phylum Chordata; class Mammalia; order Primates; family Tarsiidae; genus Carlito; species Carlito syrichta. The sequence continues at coordinate 365 of NW_007236769.1, read as the reverse complement.
ATGTTTTCATTTGGTCGACATCCTGGTCTTCTACCTGCTCTTGGACTCTGGGCCGAAGTTGCTCCCCTACTGAGGCCTGCCCTCACTCTAGGTTTTCTCAGTTTTGCTTGGGGTTGAGGTAGGGACTTGCTATGGTGTCAAAACTGGTCTCGAGCTCCCAGGTTCTGACCATCTTTCCATTTCAGCCTTTCTGAGTGCCGAGAAGATATGTGAGAGTCACCTGGCCATCCCTGTCTCCCAAAGGTTTGATAGTAACCCCGCCCTTTCCCCAAGGCAGGCTCTGGGGGAAGCAAGTGGGTCCACCCTGGGGAACAAGATAGGCAGAGGAGTCAGTGCCCTGGTGGAGACATACGCCTGTGATAGGC
>NW_007236768.1:0-635 GCF_000164805.1 Carlito syrichta | reverse complement strand
TGCTAAATGTTTATTACGTATGTTTAAATGTTTACCAGGAATCATGGAATCCACGAAACCTAGTAAACTTCTGGGTATCTGTCTTTTGATATACTGAATTTGGAATCCCAATCGACACGAAAAATCAGGGCATCTTACTGAGAATTAAAAGGAAATCCGGTTCTAGGAGTACTCATTTTCTGGAATCTACAGGGCCCCTTGATAATGTTTAGTCAGCAATCTGGGCTTTTGGGTTCCTACATTTTCAGAGCTAGTTGCTCCGTGGATACAGTAAATCTGTCATTACAGAACCTCAGGGTCTTTCTGGTCCTCTTGTTAGTTGTAATCATGGATTTGGCCCTAAAAATTCTTGTGTTTCCTGGGACCATCTATGACTATAATCATAATCCACAGAATCAAAAGGTATATTGGTACAAAATTAATCAATTCAGGTGACCTCAAAGTACAGAAAATTCCTGTGGGAGGACAGGTAGGAATTGGGGTTTTGGTTTTGGAATATTCCACATTTTGGGAAGGTCTTGTGAAGGGGAACCAGGAATGTTGGATTCCAGTCCCCAAAGAACATTATGGACGTCTTTCTCTTGATATTCACAAAACTGGAATTCTTGGTCAACAGAAACTGCCTCGGCATCCTG
>NW_007236767.1:0-983 GCF_000164805.1 Carlito syrichta | reverse complement strand
TTAGCCCACAGCAGATGGTCTGTGATTTTAAGGACTGAGGAATACTATACCTTGGTTAATTTTCTTCCTTGGCAAGGGGCTGTGTATTTTCTTGTATATTAGGATTCTCATTAGATACATCCTGCTTCGAAACTCTGATTCTTTTTAGAACATGCCAAGATGCTTTGTAGATTTTTGGGATTGAGGACTCATGTAACCCTGATTCCTTATTCTTTCTTAGCAAAAGGTCACGTAGTTGTCTGTAAATAAGAGCTCCATTTTCCAGATTCATGTTTGAAAACACCATGATTCATGTTTAGCCCATAGCAAGATGACTTAACCTTTTTTGGGATTGAGGACCCGAAATGCAGATTCCTTATTCGTACTTAGCAATAGGCAGTGAAGTTTCCTTTATGTGAGGACTCCCATTACCCGAATTCCTACTTCAAAAACCTGATTCATGGTTACGTCTTAGGAAGACGGTCTTTAATTTTTGGGATTGAGGACTCATATAAGGAAGATTCCTTATACTTCTTTACCAATATGACGTGCAGTTTTCTATATATGACGACCTACATTACCCCGCTTCCTGCTTCACTCTGCAGGATGCCGAGGCAGTTTCTGTTGACCAAGAATTCCAGTTTTGTGAATATCAAGAGAAAGACGTCCATAATGTTCTTTGGGGACTGGAATCCAACATTCCTGGTTCCCCTTCACAAGACCTTCCCAAAATGTGGAATATTCCAAACCCAAAACCCCAATTCCTACCTGTCCTCCCACAGGAATTTTCTGTACTTTGAGGTCACCTGAATTGATTAATTTTGTACCAATATACCTTTTGATTCTGTGGATTATGATTATAGTCATAGATGGTCCCAGGAAACACAAGAATTTTTAGGGCCAAATCCATGATTACAACTAACAAGAGGACCAGAAAGACCCTGAGGTTCTGTAATGACAGATTTACTGTATCCACGGAGCAACTAGCTCTGAAAATGTAGGAG
>NW_007236766.1:0-720 GCF_000164805.1 Carlito syrichta | reverse complement strand
CTTCATAGTACTCAACTGTATAGCTGTAGATGTAGGCTCCCAACAGCCAGCTTACTTGTTAAGGCAGCTCACAATTCTGCTCACCTGCAGGTCAAGTAGTTAAGTTGGCTCAACTGACGACTCACTTGCAGGCCAACTAGGTAAGCCTTCTGACAAGACGGCTCACTCACCAGCCAACTAAAGTAAGCTGACCATTCAGCTCATTAGCTGACTGACTACTTAATTCAGCTGAACAGTTGGCTCACTAGCCGGCCGACTAGTTAAGTCAGCTAATTGGTAGGCGACTAGATGGACAAGTAGTTAACTAAGCTAACCAATCGGCTGACTATTTGGCCCACTTTTCAGCTGACAAGTTAGCTCTGCTAACTGGCAGGCCGAATAGTTATGCCAGTTAACTAGTTGGCCATGTAGTCGTCTGACTAACTAGGTCAGCAGACAAGGCAGCCAAATGGTTAAGCGAGCTACCTAGTGAGCCAACACGTCTGTAAATTTGTTAACCCAGCTAACTAGTCAACCAACTATTTTGCCAACATGTTAAGCCAGCTAACACATCGGCCTAGTAGTCAGCCAACATGCTTAACCAGCAAAGAAGTAGGCCGAATCATCAGCCAACAGGTTAAGACACCCAGTTAACTCTTTAACCAAACTAGTTATGTCAATAAGTTAATTCATTTAACAACTAGTTAAAACAGATAGTTAACTCATTAGCCAACTCGTTAA
>NW_007236765.1:0-1607 GCF_000164805.1 Carlito syrichta | reverse complement strand
GTTAAGTTAGCTGGCTAGCCAGCTGGCTAACTAGGTAGTGAGCTATTTAAATCAGTTGGCTCAGCAGCTGGCTAGCTGGTTAATCAGCTAGTTAAGAGACCTGGGTAGCCAACTGGTCAGGTAGGTAGCTAGCTAGTTAACTCAGCTAGATAGCTACCTTCCTAGTTAGTGATGTCAGTGAGTTAAGTCAACTGGATATCCAACTGGCTAGGTGGTAAAATAATCTAGTTTAGTCATCTGTCTAGCCATCTGAGTAGGTAGATAGATAGCTAGATAAATCAGTTTACTAACCAGCAGCCTAACTGTTCAATTTATCTACGTAAGTCAGCTGGCTAACATGCTGACTAGGTAGGTAACTAGCTAGATTAGTTAGCTAGCTAGCTAGCCAGCTTGCTAGCTTAAGTCAGCAAGGTAAGTCAGCTGGCTAGCCAGTTGGCTAGATAGGTAGCCAGCTAGTTAAGTCAGCTGTGTAGCCAGCTGAGTAGCTGGTTAAGTCAGCTAGTTAAGTCTGCTGACAGCCAGCAGTCTAGGTATTTAAGTCAACACATTAAGTCAGTTGGCTATCCAGCTGGTTAAATAGTTAAAAAGCTAGTTATGTTAGATGGCTAGCCATCTGGCCAGCTAGTTATTTCAGGTAGTTAAGTCAGCTGGCTGACTAGGAAACTAGCTATATAAGTCAGATAGTTATGTCAGCTAGGTAGCTAGTTAAGACATCTAGATATGGCAGCTGGCTAGCTAGATAGCTAGCTAGGTAGCTAGATGGTTAAGACAGCTAGTTAACCCAGCCGTATAGCTAGGTAGCTAGCTGGTTAAGTAAGCTAGTTAGGTCAGCTTGCTATCTAGTTAAGTCAGCAATTTAAGTCAGCCAGATAGCCAGTTGCCTAGCTGGGAAGCTAGCTAGCTAAGTCAGCTGGCTAGCTAGTTAGCTAGCTAGTTAAGTAACCTAGTTAAGACAGCTTACTAGCCAGCTGGTTAGCTAGGTAACAGGGTAGTTAAGTCAACTGGCAAGCCAGCACACTACATAAGTAGCTAGCTAGTTAAGACAGTTGGTTATCAAGCTGGCTAGCTAGGTAACTAGGTAGATTGGTAGTTAGGTCAGCCTGCTTGCCAGCTGGCTAGCTATAAGTCACCTAGTTAAATCAGTGGCCTAGACACCTGTTTAGCTATGTCACTAGACAGTTAAGTCAGATGTCTAGCCCACAGGCTAGATAGTTGAGTCACCTAATTAAGTCAACTGCCTAGCCAGCTGGCTAGCAAGGTAGCTTGCTACTTAAATCAACTGGCTAGACAGTTGGCTAGCGTATTAAGTAACTAAGTTAAGTCAGCTGGCTAGCCAGCTTGCTAGTGATATATCAAGCTAGTTAATTCAGTTGACTAGCAAGCAGGCAAGCTGTTTAAGACATCTGGCAAGCCAGTTGGTTAGCTAGATAGCGAGCCAGTTAAGTCATTTGGCTAGCCAGCTGGTTAGCTAATTAAGGCAGCTCACTAAGTCAGCTGCTAGCCAGCTAGCTAGATAGGTAGAGAGCTAGTTAATTCAGATGGCTAGCCAGCTGTCTAGTTAAGTCAGCTAGTTGAGTCAGCTGGATAGCTATGTGGCTAGCCAGTTG
>NW_007236764.1:0-908 GCF_000164805.1 Carlito syrichta | reverse complement strand
TACTTAAAGCCAGGGAAATATTAGCTACTGCTCAGAAGTTTGCTGGTCACATGGAAACTAATTTTTCTTGTTACACACTCTTAACATGAGTAGAAGCTTTCTGGAGACACAGTGTCCCAGATTCCTGCTTCGTTCTCAGCAAAACGACCAAATGTTTCCCGTTACCCTGGAAGTCCAGACTCTTGGCTTCCAAAGGAAAGACTCCAGAATGTTCCTGTAGACTTGGAAGGCAACAACCTGGTGCCCTCCCTAAAATACCTTCTAAAAATGGTGCAATATCTAACCCCAAGTTCCTAATTCCAAATAGCTCAACTACCAGAGGTTTCTGGCACACAATTTAACCCTGAACTCAGGGTTCACATTCATAAGAACCGAGATGATTACTTGTGTTCTGGAATTTGGCGTTTTAGAATCCAGAATCTAAATGGACTTGTAGTGCCATATTACCCTTTAAACTATCGAGAGGACCAGAATGTTGCTGGTCTTCTGGAATGATTGATTAATAATATCCAAATAGGAAACAGCTCAGAAAATTGTTGGGACGTCGAAGCCCAGATTTTGTAGAACTTAGCAAGACATCCTGTACATTTTTGGAATTGAGGACTCGGGGAAACCTAATTCTTTATTCTTCCTTAGAAAGAGCCCCTGTAGTTTCTTGCATATGAGGTCTCCCGTTCCCCAGATTCCTGCTTCAAAAACCTGATTCTTGTTTAGCCCTTATCAAGATGCCCAGTAGATTTTTGGCATTGAGGACACGGGAAAACGAGATATCTTAATCTTCCTTAGCAAGAGACTGTGTAATTTCTTGTGTAGGAAGACTCCCAATACCCAGATTTTTGCTATGAAAACCTGATTCTTGTTTAGCCGTTAGCAAGACGCCCTGTAGATATTTACGATTGAGCATATGT
>NW_007236763.1:0-780 GCF_000164805.1 Carlito syrichta | reverse complement strand
CAAAGTCAGTTCATTTGCCAGTTTATGAAGATTTCATTTCCCTAGTTTATGCTTCAAAACCTTAATTCGTGTTTAGCCCTTAGCAAGAAATCCTGAAGTTTTACTGGGATGGAGGACACGTGTAAACTAGATTCCTTATTCTCTTTAGCAACAGACAGTGCAGTTTCCTGTATATTAAGACTCCCATTATCCAGATTTCTTCTCCCAAAACCTGAATTGTGGTTATCTCTTAGCAAGACGGTTTATAATTTTTTGGGATGGAGGCCGCGTTTTACCGAGATTCCTTATTCTTCCGTAGCAACATGTCTTGTAGTGTTCTGTATATTAGGACTCCATTACTGAAATTCCTGCTTCATTCTCAGCAAGACGCCAAGATATTTCCTGGTGACCTAGAATTCCAGTTGCTTGGATATCAAGAGAAAGACTCCCATAAAGTTCTTGAGGAATTGGAACCCAAGATTTCAGGTCCACTTTGAAAAGACACACTAAAAATGTGGCGACGTAGAAGCCCAGATTGCTGTTTAAACCTTACCAAGAGGCTTTGAGGATTTAGGCGATTGAGAACTCCAAGAACCGGATTCCCTTTCCGTTCTCAGCAAGATGCCCTGAATTTCCCTATCCATGTAGATGCTAAAACTTTGTGTACACAAATGCAGATGCCCAGATGTTTCCTATGGACGTGAAATTCATGTATCCTGTTACATTTTAATAATTCGTACTAAATATTTGGCAACTGCAAATCCGTCGACTCCTCTACAAATAAAGTACAAACGGAAATTT
>NW_007236762.1:0-327 GCF_000164805.1 Carlito syrichta | reverse complement strand
TGAATTAACTAGCTTACTATATAGCTAGACAGCTGGATAGCTAGCTGACTTTAATAGGTGACAACTATCTAGACAGCTGAATTAAGTAGCAAGCTTCCTATCTAGCCAGCTGGATATCCAGCTGACTTAAATAGGTGGCTTAACTAGCTAGCCAGTGTGCTAGACAGCTGACTTAAATATCTAGCTACATAGCTAGCCAGCTGTGTAGTCAGTTGACTTAACTAGGTCACTTATGTAGTCAGCTATCTAGAAGGCTGATCTAACTGACTAGCTACCTAGCTTGACAGATGGATAGCCAGCTGAGTTAACTAGCTAGCTAACTATGTA
>NW_007236761.1:1784-6512 GCF_000164805.1 Carlito syrichta | reverse complement strand
AGCTAGCTAACTATGTAGTCCTCTGACTTGCAAGCTGGCTTAATTGCCTAGCTACCTACCTAACCAGCTGGCTAGTGAGCTGATTTAACTAAGTTACTTAACTAGCTAGTTAACAGGCTAGCCAGGTGACTTAAATAGCTAGCTATGCAGCTAGACAGCTGGCTAGCCTGCTGACTTAGCTCGCTGAAATAACTAGCTAGAAAACTGACTTAACTGACTGACTTAACTAGCTAGCTACATAGCTAGCCAGCTGTTTTAACATGGTGGCTTAACTAGCTAGTTACTTAGTTAGCTATCTAGCTAGCCGCCTGACTTAATGAGCTGACCTAACTAGCAAGCTAGCTGACATAACTTGCTGACTTATATAGGTAGCTTCCTAGTTAGCCAGCCGACTTAACTAGCTGAAATATCTAGCTAGTCTGATGGATAGCCTGACTTCACTAGCTTTTTAACTAACTAGCCTGCTGGATAGCCAACTGACTTAACGAGCTGACTTAATTAGGTAGCCAGATGGTTTCCAGCTGACTTAACTAGCTGAGTTAACCAGTTAGTCAGCTGGCTAACCAGCTGACTTAACTAGCTGGCTATCTGTCTAGCCAACCATCTAGCCATCTAACTTACCTACCTGACTTATGTTAGCAAGCTGGCTAGCCAGCACACTTAACTAGCTGGCTACCTACCTAGCCAGCAGGCTAGCCAGCTGACTGAACTGGCTGTCTTGAACAGCTAGCCTGCTGTCTAGCAAGCTGACTTATCTAGCTAGCTACCTACCTAGCCAGCTGGCTAGACAGCTGACTAAACTAGCTGACTTAACCAGCTAGCCCATTTGCTATCCAGTTTACTTAACTTGAAGACATCAGTATCTAGACAAGTAGATGTGTAGCTGACTTAACTAGCTAGGTACCTTTTTTGCCAGTTGGCTAGCAAGTTCTTATCTAGCAGAATTAACCAGCTAGCCAGATGGCTAGACAAGTGACTTAACTACCTTACTACCCAGCTACCCAGTTGGCCAGCCAGCTTATTTAATTAGCTGAAATAACTACCTAGCTACTTAGCAAGACAGCTGACTGAAATAGTTGGCTAACTAGCTAGCTACCGACCTGCCAGCTGATTTAAACATTTAGCTAACTAGCTAGCTACCTAGCTAACAAGGTGATAAATAGTTAGCTGCGTAGCTAGGTAACTGACTTAACCAGATAGCTAACTTTTTACCTTGCCCATTATCTAATGTGTTAGCTAGCTGACTTAATCATCCGACTTAACTTTTTAGTTAACAAGCTTACTAGGTGGCTCAAGCAGTTGACTTAACCCATTAGCTAACTAGCTGGCTAGCTGACACATGCAGCTGACTTAACTCGTTTGCTAACTAGGTAGCTAACCTACTCAATCAGCTGACTCAACACGTTTGTTAACTAGCTACCAAGATGACTCAAGCAACTGATTTAACCAGTTAGTTAACTAGCTAACTACCTGACTCAACCTGCTGACTTAACCAGGTAGCTAACTACCTAGCTAGTTTTCTTAACCAGCTGACTTAATTAGAAAGCTGACTTAACTAGCTGTATTTGGTAGATGACAACTACTTAGGTAGCTGACTTAATTGGCTGACTTAGCTAGTTAGCTAGTTGACTTAAATACTTGAATTAAATAGTTAGCTAACTGTTTAACTACCTGTATAACTATCTGACTTAACTAATTAGTTAACTAGTTAGATAAAAATTTAAGTAGCAGATTTAAATATTTAGCTAACTAGAGAGCTAGCTGATTTAGCTAGCTGACTTAGCTCGCTGGCTGGTTATCTAGCTGACTTTGCTAGCTGACAAGTAGTTGGCTAACGAGTTAGCAAGCTGACTTAATGACCTGGTTAATGAGTTATCTACCTGGATTAACTAGTTGGTAAGCGAGTTAAGTAGCTAACTGAATTAGTTTAACAAATTAACTAGGTGACTTAACTTGGTTGATGAGTCAGCAGAATAGTTAGCTGTTTTAACACATTAGCTGACTACACAACCTACTTGTTAGCTGGCTTAACAAGTTGTTCAACTAGTCAACACACTAGTTAGATGGGTTAGATGGTTGACTGACGAGTTGGCCCACTAGTCAACTCTGTTAACTAGTTGGATGGATGGTTTGCTGACCTAACTATTTGGCTGATTACTAGGCCGATTAGTTAGATGGCCTAACTTTGTCAGCGACAAATTTGCTGAGCTAAATTGTCGGCTGACAAGTTGGCAGACTATTCGAATGATTGGTTAGCTGACATAATTAGTTGGCCACCTAGGCAGCCGACTGGCTACCTGACTTGACTAGTTGACTGGTGAATGAGCCTACAGATGAGATGATTTAACTAATTGTCCGGCGAGTGATTCAGCAGGTCAGCTGACTTAACTAGTCAGCTGGCAAGTGATCCAACTGGTCAGCTGACTTAACTATTCGACTGGCGAGTGAACTGACTGGTCAGCTGACTTTAGTCGACTGGCGAGTGATCCGAATCGTCTGAGGACTTAACTTGTTGGCTGGCTAATAAGCAGACAGGTGAGCTGACTTAACTAGTCAACCGGCAGCTGAGGTGACAGACAAGCTGCTTTAACTAGTCAACTTGCATGTGAGCCGACTGGTGAACTGAATTAACTAGTCAGATGGAGAGCAAGCCAACTAGCTAGCTAAGCTGTTGGCCTGTGAGAGAGCAGACAAGTTAGTTGACCTGTTGGCTCTTGAGTGAGTCGAATAGTTTGCTGACCGATTGGCAGGAAAGGGAGTCAACAGGTTAGTTGACCTGATGGAAAGTGAGCAAGCCCACTAGTTAGATGACCAGCTGTGTTGATAGCCGACTAGTAAGTGAAATAACAAGCTACTTTGATAGCTGACTTAACTAGCTAGCAGTCTACCTAGATGGCTATCTAGCTGACATCACTGGACAGCAAACAAGCTATCTAGCTGTCTAGCTGACTGACTTAACAAGCTAGCTAACAGGATAGTTAACAGGATAGCTGACTTAACTATCTAGTTGACAGCTAGCTAGCTGACTAGCAAGCAGAATAGCTTGCTGAATTAACTAGCTAGCTGAATAGTTAGCTGACTGGCTAGCTGACTTAGCTAGCTAGCAGGATAACTAGCTGACTTAAGTAGCTGACTAGCAAGTTGACTGGAATGCTGACTAACCAGCTGACTTAACTAGCTAGCCAAATGTTTGGATACACTGCTAGCCATCTGGGTTAACTAGCTAGCTACCTGGTTGGCTAGTTAGCTAGGGAGCCAGCAAGCCAGCTAGTGGGCTGGCTAGCTGGCTAGCCAGCCAGCTTAATTAGGCAGCCTGCAGACAGGAGAGTTGGATAGCCAGCCAGAATAACTAGCCAGCAACCCTGATGGACAGCTGGCTAGCCAGCATGCTTAACTAGCTGGCCACCTACCTGACAAGGCTGCTAACAAGCTGGCTTAACTTGCCAGCCACCTAGCTAGCCAACCGGCTAACTAGCTGACTTAACTAGTAAACTTAACTAGATAGCCGTCTGGTTAACCAGCTGGCTTAACTAGCTAGCCACCTAGCTAGCCAGTTGTCTAGCCAGCTCAATTAACTTGTTGATTTAACTAGGTAGCCAGCTGGCTAGCTAGCTGGCTTAAATAGCTAGCTACCTAACTAGCCAGGTGGATAGCCAGCTGACTTAACCACCTGACTTAACCAGGTAGCCAGGTGGCTAGTCAGTTGACTAAAGTAGCAAGCTACCAAGCTAGGCAGTTGGCTAGCAACTTCAATTAATTAGCTGACTTAACCAACTAGCCGACTGTTTAGCCAGCTGACTCAAGTAGCTGACAACAATTTAGCCAGCTGGCTAGCGAGCTGACATAACTAGTTGACAACACTAGCGAGCCTGGTGGCTAGCCAGTTGACTTAGCGAGCTAGCTACCTAGCTAGCCAGCTGGGAATCCAGAAGAATTAACCAGCTGAATCAAATAAATAGCCAGCTGGCTACCCAACTGTCTTAACTAGCTGAATACCTAGCTAGACACCTGGCAAGTCAGCTGACTTATCTAGCTGATTTAAATAGCTGGCCTGCTTGCTAATAAGCTCAGTTAATTAGCTTGCTATATAGATATCCAGCTGGGTATACAGCTGACTGAACTATGTAACTTAACTGGATAGCCAGCTGTCTAGACAGCTGACTTAAGTTGCAAGCTACCTAGCTAGCCAGCTGGCTAGCCAGCTGAATTAACTATGGACTTAACTAGCTAGCCAGGTGGCTGGACAGGTGACATAACTAGCTAGCTACCTAGCTAGCCAGCTGTATAGACAGCTGACTTAATTAGGTTACTTAACTAGATAGCCAGCTGTCTGGACAGCTGACATCACTAGCTAGCTACTCAGCTAGCCAGTTATCTAACCAGGTGTCTTAACTTGGTTACTTAACTAACTAACCAGCTGGCTGGCAGGCTTCCATAACTGGATAGTTACCTAGTTAGCCAGCTGGATAGCCAGCTGACTTGATTGGTCCTATACCTACATATCCCACTTGCTTGCCAGCTCATTTAACTACCTAGCTTTCTAACTACCCAGCTGGTTAGCGAGCTGAATTAACTCGGTGACTTAACTAACTAGTCAGTTAGCTCTCCAGTTGACTTAACTACCTAGCTATTCAGCTAGGCATGTGGCTAACCAGCTGACTTAACTAGCTTGCCAGCTGACGTAACTAGCTGACTTAATTATCTAGCTACCTAGCAAACCAGCTGACT
>NW_007236761.1:0-601 GCF_000164805.1 Carlito syrichta | reverse complement strand
GACAACTGGATAGCCAGTAGACTTAACTATCTGACATAACTAGACCCCTGATTGCTAGCCGCTGACTTAACCAATTACCTACATATGTAGACCACTTAATTGTCAGTAGACTTAACTACCTAACTACATAGCTAACCTGCTGACCAGCGAACTGACTTAACTAGGTGGCTTAACTAGCTAGCTACCTGTCCAGTCAGATGACTTAACTAGCTGCTTTAAGTAACTAACTCCCTAGCTAGCTATCATTTAGCTAGCTGACTTAACTAGCTGACTTAACTAGCTAGCTAGCTGACATATATAATTAAATAGCTAGCTACCTAGCTATCCAGCTAATTTAACTAGCTGAAATAACTAGCGAGCCAGTTGTCTACACACCTGATGCAACTAGCTTTTTAATAGCTTGCCAGTTGTCTAGACAACTGACTTAACGACCTGAGTTAACTTGCTAGCCAGCTGGTTAGCCAGCTGTCTAAACTAGCTGACTTAACTAGCTTGCCAGCAGGCTAGCCAACTGAATTCATTGCTCAGTTACCTAGCAAGCCAACAGCCTAGCTAGCTGACTTAACTAGCTGACTTAACGAAGTAGCCTGCTGAATAGCCA
>NW_007236760.1:0-755 GCF_000164805.1 Carlito syrichta | reverse complement strand
CATTTAACCCAAGGCTCCCAGAGGTAGGAGATTGTCACCCGCAGTTTTTAATCATTGTTGCAGGTTCAAGCACCAAAATGGTGGAGACACAGATACTCAATTGGAGGTTAATATCTCAGTAGAAAAATTTCCATATCACTAACTGCTTGTTTCTACTAATAGATTCTTTCAACGGACTACTATTAATTTGCATTTCCCAATTCTCTGGATACCAACAGCGAACATAACCAGATGAGTAGAAGAAGCAGGGCTGATAGCTGCCCAGAGTTGGCCTGCAACCTGTTGTCTTCAGCATTCCCGACCCTGTCAACCTGAAGGCTTCTGAGAGTGGCTCCCAACACTGGTTCATCAGAAGGGAGCAGGCCTTGCGGTATGGCCCCAAGAAAGGTTTGGAGGCCAGGTGTGGGGACTCACGCCTGTCATCCCAGAGCTCTGGGAGGGCGAGGTGAGAGAATGGCCTGAGGCCCCAGATTTGAGACCAACCTGGGCACATTGGCAAGACCTTGTCTCTACAAGAAGCGAAAAAAATGAGCCGAGTGTGGTGGTGCACACCTATCGTTCCAGCCACTCGGGAGGACATGGCAGGAGGATCACTGGAGCCCAGCTGCTTTAGGCTGCGGTGGCCAAGAGCTGGCCCCTGAGCTCGGGGTTGGGTGACAGAGTGGGACTCCGACTGAGTATAATAATACCAACCTCCTCCACCACCACAACAATCACAGGCCGGGCTCAGGCACTCAGCCTGGCATCCCTGCTCT
>NW_007236759.1:0-755 GCF_000164805.1 Carlito syrichta | reverse complement strand
TGTGTGTTCCTCTGTGATAGATGCCCCAGTGACTAAGCTTTCTCTATAATTATGTCCCCTGTATTTTGCCCTCTTCTTTGATGGGTGCCCCAGGGATTGGCCCTCTGCTATAAAAAAATGCGCCAGCTTGTGATCCTCCTCAGTGATTGGTGCTCCTATATCATGAATGCTCACAGACTGGACCTCCTCCATGATTGTAGCCACAGTGACTGGAGCTTCTCTTTATTGGAGGCCCCAGTGACTAGTCCTCCTCTATGATGGGTACCCCACTTACTAGGCATCCTCAATAAAGGGTGTCTTATATACTAGCCATCATTTTCTGTGGGAGTCCCTGTGACGCCTTCCTTTGTGATGGGTGTCCCATTGTCTAAGCCTCCTCTATACATGATTGTCCCAGTGACTGGCCTTCCACTTTTAAAAATGCACCAGTGACATTAATCCTCCTCTGTGATGGGTACCACATTGATTTTCTCAAATACATGATTGGTTCCTCAGTTACTGAATAGCCTGTGATTGAAACACCAGTGATTGGCTCCTAATTGGTGCCCTAGTGACTTGCCTTCCTCTATGATGAGTGGTTCAGCGACTGGCCCTTGTCCGTGATGTGTGATACAGTGATTCCTCTGTAATGGAATTCAGAAGCGCTGACCTTTCTCCATGATTGATGTGCCAGTGGCTGACCCTCCTGTGTGATGGGTGACATTTTCTGCAATGTGTGTTCTTGTGATTAGCCTTCTCTCTGATACATGCCTTTG
>NW_007236758.1:9060-15104 GCF_000164805.1 Carlito syrichta | reverse complement strand
CCCATCACGAGAAGGGGCAACCTGTGGGCTTACAACATAGAGAAGGGTTAATCACTGGAAAACTATATTACAGGAAGCCAATTGCTGTTTCACCCATCACAAAGGTGGGTCAGTCAGGGGGCATTCCTCAAATAGGAGGACTAGTCACTGAGGCACCCATTATAGAGGAGGGTAGGTCTCTGGGAAACCATCAAAAATGATGAACAGTCATTAGGCACCCAGCAATCATTAAGTCCATTTGCTAGGAAATGCTTCACAGATGAATTACAGTAACTGGGGCAATCATCACATAGCAGAGGCAGTCACTGTGGAAACCATCACAGAGGAGGTCCAGTCACAAAGGCATGTATCAGAGAGGAGGCTAGTCACAAGAACACACATTGCAGAAAATGTCACCCATCACACAGGAGGGTCAGCCACTGGCACATCAATCATGGAGAAAGGTCAGTGCTTCTGAATTCCATTACAGAGGAATCACTGTATCAAACATCACGGACAAAGGCCAGTCGCTGAGGCACTCATCACAGAGGAAGGCAAGTCACTAGGGCACCAATTAGGAGCCAGCCACTGGTGTTTCAATCACAGGCTATTCAGTAACTGGGGAACCAATCACGTATTTGAGAAAATCAATGTGATACCCATCACAGAGGAGGATTAATGTCACTGGTGCATTTTTCAAAGTGGAAGGCCAGTCACTGGGACAATCATGTATAGAGGAGGCTTAGACAGTGGGACACCCATCACAAAGGAAGGCCAGTCACAGGGACTCCCACAGAAAATGATGGCTAGTAAGTAAGACACCCTTTATTGAGGATGCCTAGTAAGTGGGGTACCCATCATAGAGGAGGGCTGGTCACTGGGGCCTCCAATGTAGAAAAGCTCCAGTCACTGTGGCTACAATCACGGAGGAGGTCCAGTCTGTGAGCATTCATAATATAAGAACACCAATCACCAAGGAGGATCACAAGCTGGTGCATTTTTTTATAGCAGAGGGCCAATCCCTGGGGCACCCATCAAAGAAGAGGGCAAAATACAGGGGACGTAATTATAGAGAAAGCCTAGTCACTGGGGTATCTATCACAGAGGAACACACATCACAGGGGAGAGATAGTCATTGGTGCATGAATCAGAGAGAAGTACTAGCCATTAGACACCTTATGGAGGCCTAAAAACTGGGGAATACATCCCATAAGAAGGCTATTCATTGGGGTACCCATTTTGAAGGAGGTGCAGAAACCAGGACACCAATCACAGGGAAGATCAGCCAATGATGCACCGATGACAGAGGAGTGTGTGTCACTGAGGTACTCATTTTGGAGAAGAGACAGTCACTTTTCACTCATCACAGAGGTAGGCTAAACAGTGCGGCATCAATTTTGGATGAGGGTCATTCATGGGGGCAATAATCATTAGCAGGGCCAGTCTCTGAGGCACCCATCACACAGGAGAACAAGTCACAGGGGAAGCTATCATAGTGAGCTACCAATTATTGTGACACCTATTATAGAGAAGAGTCAGCCTCTGTGACATTGATCACAGATGTATACTCACTGTGGCAACAAAGAGGAGCCTCAGTCAATAGGACAACTACCATAGATGACAACCATTCTCTGGTGTACACATTATAAAGGAGAGCCAGTCACTGAGGCATCCAGCATGGACGAGAGTCAGTCACTGAAGCACACATCACAAAGGAGGGCCAGTAACTGTGCCAGGTATTACAGAGAAAGCAATATCAGTGTGGTACCCATCACAGAAGAGGATCTGTCACTGTGGCATTTTTCACTGAGAAGGGCTAGTTATTGTGGCACCCATGACAGAGGAGGGCCAGTCACTGTGGCACCCATCACAGAGAAGAGTCAGTTATGTATCACCCAATAGAGAGAAGGCCAAGTCACTGGGACAGCTATTACAGAAGATACCCATCACTGGGACATCCTTCACAGATGACAACAGTCACCGGTGTAAGCATGACAGAGGAGAGCTAGTCACTGGGACACAAATTATGTATAAGGCCCAGTTACTGGAGTACTCATTAATGTAGAGGGCTGGTCAATTGAACAGCTTAAATGGAGGAGGTCCTGTCACTGGAGCACCCATCACAGTGGAAACCCAGTCACTGGGAAATTATGGAGGAGGACCAGTCACTGTTACATACATCACAATGGAGGATAGTCACTGGGGTACACATAATATATCAAGATAAGTCATTGGGGAACCAATCTCAGGTTAGGACCTGCAACTGGGGCAAACCTTATGGCGGAACACAATCATTAGAACACCCATCACAAAGGAGGTCCAACCAAGGGGAAAATCACTGGAGTACACATAATGGAGTAAGGCCAGTCACTGGAGCACCCATTATGGAGAATACCTATTCACTGAATCAACTATGACAAAGAAGAGCCAGTCACTGGGACAACCATCCCACAGGATAGCCAGTCACTGGGGCACCTATCACAGAGCATGGTCTATCACTATGGCTGCAATCACAAAGGGAGGTCAGTCACAAAGGCAAGCATCTCTTAAGAGGGCTAGTTACTGGGACACCCATCACAGAAGAGAGATTTTCTTTTTGGTTCCCTTCTCAGAGGAGGTCCAGTCAGTTAGACACCAACCCCAGAGAAGGACCAGTCACTGAGACACCCATTACAGAGGAAAGCAAATCACTGTGGCACACTTCAAACAGGAGAACCAGACATAAAGACACACATCAAAGAAGGGCTAGTCACTGGGGCATGCATTATTGAGGAGTGTCAGTTGCTGTTGCACCAAATCACAGAGGAGAACAAGTCAATGGGGCAATTATAATAAAGGAGGACAAATCTTGGAGGAGGTAACCATCACAAAGGACAGATAGTCACTGGGACAAATATCAGAAAGAAGAACCAGGGGAACCCCCTACTATACTCTCTCACTGTGGGAACTTTTCTCTTCTCTCAATAAATCCTACTTTCTAAGAAAAAAAAGGAGAGTCAGAGGTTGGGCCACCCATCACTGACTAGGACTAATCACTAGGAGCACCATTATTTATGAGATCTTATCATGGGGTCTCTGATCACTGATGAGGGACAGTTACTTTTGTACCCATCACAGAGACTGGCCAGTTATGGGGGCAATGATCACAGAGGACTCCCCATGATTAGGGAAAATATTCTAAAAGGCCCAGGCACTGGGGCTCATATCCCTGAAGAAGCCTACTCACAGGTCACACAACAGAGGGGAACCACTCAATGGAATAACAATAACAGGACAGTCAGTCAATGGAGGGTACATTCCATTGGAGATCCAGTCACTGTGGCATGCATCCCAAAGGAAAGCCAGTCACTGAAGCATCCATCACAGACAACGGGCAGTTTTGGGGGCACCCATTAGGAAAGGCTTGTTCACTGGGGCTCCAATAACAGAAAAGGGCTAGTAACTGCAGCAGTCATAACAGAGGAAACAAAGTCAATGTGGTACTCACCACAAATGAGAATCAGTCACTGACATGATATTTTTCATAGAGGGGATCCATTCACTGGGAAACTCATTACAGAGAAGGCCCAGTAAATGGGGCATCTATCACAGAGAAGAGTCAGTCTCTTGGACACCTATCACAGAGGAGAAACAATCACTGGGGCAACCATTATGGAGGAGGCCCCAAAACTGGGGCACCTACCATAGAAGAGGGCAAGTCATTGCATTGGCCTTCACAAAGGATGGCAAATAAATGTAGCAACAATCACAGAGGAGGCCCGGTCAGTATGGTAACCATTATGGAGGAGTCCCAATTACTGTGACAGTCATCACAGAGGAAGGCTGGTGACTGGGGCACCCATCATACATGAAGACCAGTAACTGGGATCTCAATCACAGTGAAGGCCCAGTTACTGGAGTACACATCATAGAGGAGGCCCAGTCACTGGTACACACAACACAGAGATGGTCTATCATGGGGTAACCCATTATAGAGAAGGTTCAGTAAGTGAGACACTCATCACAGAGAAAGATTACTACCTAGGGCAATATTTTGTATGAGGGTCTGTCACTCGGCACAAATTACAGAGGATTCATAATCCCTGGGACACCAATAATGAAGGAAGGTTATTCACTGTAGCACAAATATAGAGAAGCCCAGTCACTGGGTCACCAATCACAGAGGAAGGTCATTCACTGGACACCTATAACACCTATAAAATCTTAGGGTGAGTACTGCAGCACCCATTTTGGAGTAAAGTCTGTCACTGGTTGCCCATCACAGAGGTGGGGTAGTAACTGGGGAACCAATTATGGTAACTGGGGCAACCATCACAGATGAGGGACAGTCACAGTGACACCCACCACAGGGGAGAACCAGTCACTAGGAAACCCATCACAGAGGGTGGCTAGTCACTGTGGCCCCCAAATGGAGAAAGACCAATCCCTGTTCCAGTTATTCACTCTAATCTGGATGGCAACTTCAGTGACTGGTCCTCCTCTGTGATTGGTGCTCTGTCACTGGACATTTTTCTAATTTGAAACACAATGAATGATATTTCCCTGGAATGATTGCCTCTGTGATTGAACATTTCTGTGAACTGTACCCAAGATTTTGGCCCTCTTCCTAGTGGGTATTCCAGTGATTGGTCCTTCTTTGTGATTGGTGACTCATTGACAGACTGTCTTCTGTGATAGGTGCCTTCCTGACTAACCCAAAAATGTGATGGATATTCCAGTTACTGATCCTCCTTCTAATCAGTACCTTATTGACTGGCCTTCTTGTGTGAAAGGTACTTCAGTGACGAATCCAACTCTGTGATGAATGTGCCAGTGACAAGACCTCTTCTGTTAGGAGTGTCTCCATGATCGCCCTGTCTCTGTGACGGGTGGCTCAATGATTATCCATTTTCTATTATAGGTATCCCGGTGACTGGGCTATCTCCATTAAAGGAGCTCCAGTGACTGGGCCTCCTCTTTAATTGGTGACTCAGTGACTGGCATTTCATCACAATGATTGTTGGAGTCACTAGCCATCCTCTGTGAAGGTTGACACAGTGACAGACTTTCCTCCATAATGGTTGCCCCAGTGGTAGGTCAGCCCCTGTGATGGGTGCACAGTGGCTATCCCTCCTCTTAGATGTTCAATAAATATAACTCCTCTTTGAGGGATCCCCGTATGACTGGCCCATCTTTGTGAGGATTGGTCCAACTACTGATATTCATCTGTTATAGATGACTCAGTAACTAGGCATCCTTTGAGATGGGAGCCTCAGTGACTGGGAGGCCTCTGTGATAGGTGCCACAGTGACTGTACCTTCTCTGTGATTACTGACAAGTGACAGAGATACCCCTTGATGGGTGTCCCAATTTTTGACCGTCCTCTTATTTGATGTCCATTGACTGGCCCTCCATTATAATGGGTTGCTCAGTGATTAGCCTACTTCTACGAATAGTGTCCCAGTAACTGGTTCTCTGCTTTGATGCTTGTGTCAGTGACAGTCCCTCCTCTGTGATGGGAACTTGGTAACTGCCTCTACACAATGGTGAGAGCACCAGAGTTTACAGGACTTGTGTGATGTATGACGCGGTTACTGAACTTCCTCTCTGGTAGGTGTCCAGTGATTTGCCCCCCTCTGTGATCAGTGTCCCAGAGACTGAAGTCCTCCTATTGTGTACTCCAGTGACCAGACCTCCTCAGTGATGGGTACCCAGAGACTGGGCTTCATTTGAGATGTGTGCCCAGTTATTTACTCTGTGATCAATGTCCATGTAACACTCCTTCTTCAAAATGGGTTGCCAAATACTGGCCATCCTCTGGGATGGTTTACTCAATAATCCTGCTCTGTAATTCATGTTGCAGCGACTGGCCCCCCTCTGTGGTGGGCGGTCTAGTGACTGGCCCTCCTCCATAATAGGTGCCTCAGTGTCTATTCCACCACTTACTTGGTGCTTCAGTAACTGGGCCTCCTCTGGGATGATTGCCCCATTGACCAATCCTCCTCTAGGAAGTGTGTCTTAGTGATTGGCTCTCCTTTGTGATGGTGTACCAGTGACTGATTTCCTTCTGTGATGAATTTCTCAGT
>NW_007236758.1:2541-8369 GCF_000164805.1 Carlito syrichta | reverse complement strand
TCCACTGTGATGTGTGCTCCAGTGACAAAAATTCATCTCTGAGTGGTGGCCCTGTTTCTTGCCCTCGTCTGTGGTAAATGCCCCAGACTGACCATCCTTTCATGTGTCCCAGTGCATGAACCTCAACTGTGATGTGTATACCAGTGACAGGACCTCTTCTGTGATGCATGCCCAGGGACTGGACCTCATGTGTAATGGGTGCCCTGGTGATTGGCAATTTTCTGTGATTGTTGCCCAAGTGACTCCTCAATGTCATAGTGGGTGGTCCAACTGCTGGCCCTCCTCTGGGTTTTGTGACACCATTACCCTCAGTGCCTCAGTGACTGGCCCTCCTCTGGGATGGATGCCTCAGTGATAGGCCCATATTCTAATAATTGCTTCAGTGAATGGCGCTTCTCTGGGATAGTTGTCTCATTGACTGGCCCTCTTCTGCTGTGGGTGCCTCAGTGACAGGCTCTCATTTGTGATGGTCCACCCATGACTGATTCTCTTCTGTGATGGTGCCACAGTGACAAAGACTTCTTTATGATAGCGGCCCCCATGCCCAGCCTTCTTCTGTGATGAGTGGCTCAGTGACTTGGACTTTGCTCTGATGCCTATCCCAGTGACTGTCTCTTTTTAGTAATGGATACCCTAGTGACTAGCCCTCCTATGGGATATATGCCCTAATGAGTGTGCTTACTCTGTGATGAGTAACCCAATGACAGATCCGCAAATTATTGGGTGTCCGAGTGACTGGTACTCCACTGTAATGAGTTCTCCTGCGACTGGGCTCCAGTGAAATGGGTCACCAGGGAATGGACATAAACTGTAATAGGTGCCTCCGTGACTGGCCATGCCCTGGGATGGGTTTATCGATTGATCTTCATCTCTGATGGAAGGCTCAATTTGCTACACTTCTCTGTGTTGAGTGACTGGCCCTCCTCTGTAATCAGTGCCCCAGTAATTTTACTTAATCTTAATTGATGCCCTAGTGATTGTCCCTCCTCTGGGATGGGTGCCTCTGTTATTGGTCCTTGCTTCTCTGTTAAATGCCTCAGTGTCTGGACTGCCTCTGCGTTGGATGACTCAATTGTTTGTCCACCTCTGTTATGGATACCTCAGTGACTGACACTACTCTGTGATGGTGCATCAATGAATAGTTCTTCTCTCTGATGATTGCCTCAGTGACTAGCATTCCTCGGTGATGTGTGCCCCGGTGACTAACCATATTTTGTGATGCCTGCCTCAATGATATGTTCTCCTCTATAATGGATACAACATGACAGACATTCCTATGGAATGAGTACCTTCATGATTAGTCCTCCACAGTGATCAGTGCACCAGTGACTGGCCTTACTTTTTAAAAATCTGTTCTCCAGTGACTAACATTCCACAATAATGGTAGCTCTATTGACTAGTCCTCTTTTACACAAAAGTTCCAGTGACTAGCTATCCTGTGTGATGCATACCCAAGTGACTGTATCCTCTGTGATGCCTGCTACAATGACAGGTCCTCTTCTTAGATTGGTGCCTCAGTGTGTGTTCCTCCTCTGTGATTGTTTTCCCAGTGACTTGCATTTCTCCCAATGGGTGCCACAGTGATTGAACTCCACTGCTATGGGTGCCAAAGAGAATAACCGTCCTCTGAAATAGGTTCTTAGTGATTGCACACCCTCTGTGATGGTTGATAGAGTCACTGGCCTTCCTATTTGATAGACACATCAGTGAATGGGTCTCCACTGTGATTGATGGCTCAGTGTTTGACCCTACTACTAATGGGTCTCCCAGTGCAGGATCCCCCTCTTGGATTGGTGCCTTTGTGGCATTTTGTGGGATATTTCTTCAGCGAATGGCCCACTTCTGATCGGTGCCTCAGTCATTGACTCTGTTCCATGATGTGTCCCAGTGACTGGTCCTCTTCTGTGATGATTGACTCAGTGACTAGCTCTCCTCTATCATGGGTGCGGTAGTTTCTGTCTCTACTCTATGATATTTGTCCAGTGACTGTTTCATCTCTGTGATGAGTGCTCTAGTAAGTAGTGTTCTTCTGTGATAGGTATTACAGTGACAGGTCATCCTGTATAATGGAAGCCCCATGACTGGCATTCCTCTGTGATTGGTGACACAGTGACTGGTCCTCACTTGTTATCAGAAGTACAGTGACTAAATTTTCTCAATGGTTGCCCTACTAACTAGATGTCTTCTGGCATGGAGCATGAATAGCTCTCCTTTATAATGCATGTGCCAGTGACTGACCCTCCTCTGTGATGGAAGCTCCAGTGACTTACTCTCCTTCTATTGGGTGCTTGAGTGAATGGTTTTCCATTGTGATGGGTTCCCAGTGATTAAATCTTCTCTCCGATGGTTGATTAGAGACTGGGTCTGATCTGTGATGAATGTCCTAGTGACTGGTCCACCTCTGGGATCAATTATCCAGTGAATACCACTTTTTATAATGGGTTTCCCAGTGACTGGCCCTCCTCTGGGTTGAATGCTTCAATGATGGGGGCCCTTTTCTGTGATGGGTACCTCAGTTTATGGATCTACTCTCTGTGCGTTCCTCAAAGACTGATCTTCCTCTGAGATTGTTGTCCAAGTGATTGGCCCTCTCTCTATTGGTTATCTCAGTGACTGTGCCACATCTGTTGTTAGTGTCTCAGTGACTTATGTACCTCTATAATGCATGTTCCAGTGACTGTACCTCCTATTTAATGGCTGACTCAATTACTGGTCCTCTTCTGTTACGGGTTTCTCAATGACTTACTCTCCTGTGAGATGGTGTTCCAATGACTGGTTCTCCTATCTGATGGGTGCCCCAGGGACAAACTTTTTTCTGTGCTAGGTGGCCCAGTATCCAGCCATTCTCTATAATGTGTTCCACATGACAGGTCTCCCATGTGACGGATACCTCAGTGACAGACCATCCTCTGTGATTAATGCCCCATTGCCTGACCTTCCTTTGTGGTCAGGGAAACAATGAGTGGCTTTCCTTTATAATGGATCCCCTAGTTAATTACATTCTTTAATCATGGGAGCACAAGTGACTGGCTCTCCTCTGTGATGGATTTCCAAGTGACTGTCCCTCCTGTGGAATGCATACCTCAGTGAAGGGTCTACCTCTTTGATAAGTGTTCCAGTGACAAGACCTCCTCTGAGATGGGTACCCCAGTTATTGTTCCTTCTCTGTGACCAGTGCCTTAATGACTTATCTGCCTCCTAATGAGTGTGCCATTGACTGGCTCTTCTTTGGGATTGGTCCCTCATTGATTGACCCTTCTCTGTCATGGGTGCCTCATTGAGTGACCCTCCTCTGTGATCAGTGCCCCAGTAACCAGTTCTTCTCCTAATCTGTTACCTGTGAATCACCATTTAGTTGAATTTGTGCATGGATTGACACTTCTTTTGTATATATTCCTCAGTAACTGACTTTTCATTCTGATGGTGCCCTAGTGACAATTTCTCCTCTGTGATGGTACCCACGTCGACTTGCCCTCGTCTGTAATTTGTACCCAAGTGACTGGTTATCTTCTGTGATGTTTGTCTCGGTGACAGGTTCTCCTCTATGATGGGTTCTCCACGAAATAGTCTTTTCCTGTGTTAGGTGCCTCATTGACTTGCCATCCTCTGTAATGGTTGCCCCATGACTTTAACTCCTCCCTGATGGACACTCAGTGACTGTTCATTCCTGTGTTCTGTGCCCAGGTGACTGTCCATCATTTGTGATAGGTATACCAATAAATGACCCTCTTCCTCGGAGAATAGGAAACCATTTGAGAAAGGGACAAACACTGGGCACTGGGCAGAGTAGGGTCATTCTCTGCGTTACCCATCAGTGAAAAAGCCCAGTGTCTGGGCCACCAACCACAGAGGATGTCTAAACACTGAGGCACCCATCACAGAGAAATGCAGCATTTGGGGCACCCATGTGATGGAGGACCAATCATTGGGCACCCATCACAAAGGAGGTTCAGTTACTATAGTAAACTAGTGATTATTCTTCTTCTCTCACATGTGCTTCAGTTACTCACCCTCCTTTCAATGGCTACATTCGGATTGGCTCTCCTCATTCATTGGTGCTCCAGTGACTGGCCATCCTTCTAATTGGGGCCACATTGATGGCACTTTCCCTGGTATAATTTCTTCAATGATGGGTGCCTTAGTTACTGGGCTTCTTCCCTGATGAGTGTCCCAGTGACTTGCCCTCCTCTGTTATCTGTATTCCAGACGCTGACATTCATCCTAATGGGTGCCCCAGTGACTGGTCCTCCTCTTTAATCTGTATCTCAGAGACTGGCACTCACACTAATGAGTGCCCCAGTGATTGGTACTCCTCCTTTTGATTAGCTCAGTGACTGACCTTCTGTTTTGCATTCCTTGCTGACTAACCCATCTCTGACTAACCCAACTGTAATGGATGTGCCAGTGTCTGGCCAGAGTCAGGGACTGAGACACACAAAAAGAAGAGGTCTGGTAAATAAGTCACACATTCTAGTGGAAGATCAGACACTGGGGAACCCATTTGAAGAAGGGACAAACACGAGGACACTGAATATAGAAGAGGGCAATTCTTTGATGCTCATCAGAGAAAAGACCCAGTGTCTAGGGCACCCATCACAGACGATGGTTATACACAGAGGCAACATCACAGAGGAATGCATAAAATTGAGATAGCCATATGAGAGAGGACCAATCACTGGGGCACATATCACAGTCGAGGGCCAGTTACTAGAGCATTGATCACATAAGAGAGTGAGTCACTGTGTCACCCATATTGGAGGAAAGTCAATCACTGGGGTACCCATTCTGGAGGAATGCCAGCCACTGGTACAACCATCACAGAAGAGGGCCAATCACTCTCAAACCAAACACTGGAATGGGCCAGTCATAGGAGCTGCCATTACAAAGGAGGGCTTGTCATTGAGGTGTCCATTATAGAAGATGTCCAATTATTGCAACATCCATCAGAGAATAACTAATTACTAGGGTACCTATTATGGATAATGGACAGTCACTGAGGCGCAAATCATCATTGCAACAGTCACTGGGCACACTTACTGGAGGTTGGAGGAGGTTGAACATTGAGGCACCCATTATCTAGAAAACCTTGTCACTGGGGCAGAGATCACAGAGGAATATAAGTTCACTGTGGCACTCACCACTCAATAAGATCAGTAATGGGACACTTGTCACAGAAGAAGGTCGGTCCAAGAAGCATCTATTACAGAGGAGGGCCAATCAATAGAGCAACCATTATGGAAGAGGAGCAGTCACTGTGACACACACCACAAAGGAGGTCAAGTCAGTGGTCAACCATCATATATGAAATGCTGTCACTGATACAGCAATCACAAAGAGTCCTTGTCACTGGGACACTCATTATGTAAGAGAACTAATAAGTGGGATTCCCATCAAGTAGGGCAACTTTCTCTGGGGACTAGTATGGAGAAGAGCTAGTCACTGGACGCCAATCACAGAAGAGGAACAGTAACGGGGCCTCCCATGTGAAGAAGGCCAGTTACTGGGAAAAAATATGGAAGAGGTTCAACCACTAACACACTAATCACAGAGGAAGGCCAGTAAGTGGGATATCCATCATGAGGCTAACTAGTCACTGGTGCACTCATTTTAGAGAAAATCCAGTCACTGGTCACCCACCACATAGGAGGACTAGTCACTGGGGAACAAACTTTGGAGGAGGGCTAGACACTGGGTCAATTTTCCCAGATGAAGGCAAATAACTGGGGCACCTATCAAATAGGATGGACAGTCAGACACCCACCACAGAAGACAATCAGTAACTGGGGTATCCATTGCATATCAGGGGCAGTCACTGTGGTACCCATTTC
>NW_007236758.1:0-840 GCF_000164805.1 Carlito syrichta | reverse complement strand
TACTCATCATAGAGGAGAACCAGTCACTGGAAATCCATAACAGTTGAGAGGTAGTAACTCCGGAAACCAACACAGAAGATGCCAATCCCTGAGGTACCCACGACAGATAAGGACCCTAGTTACTGTGTCATAGATTACAGGGCAGAACCAACAAGGAGTGCACTGATCATAGAGTATAGCCAGTCAACATGACACCAAACACAAAGAAGGGGCGGTCATTAAGGCACCCATCACAAAAGAGAGTCAATGACTGGGCCTTGATAACAGAGGAGACTCTGGCATTGGTGCACCCATTACAGAGGATCGTCAGTCACTGTTACAGTTATTAAAGGAAAGAGCCAGTAACTGGTGCACACATTACAGAGGAGATCTGTCACTTGGGCACCCATATTCAAGGGGGAGCAGTAACTGGCACACCCATTACAGAGGCAGACTAGTCTCAAGGTTACCCATCACAGATACAGAAGAAGGTTTGTCACTGTGACACCAATCACAGAGGAGGGTCAGTTACTGGGGAAATCATTACTGAGGAGGGTGAGTCACTGTGATATCTGTCACTAGGATGTCTTCTCACCAGGGAACCAAATATGAAGCAGGTCCAGTTCCTGGGACACACATTCCAGAAGAAGGCTAGTCACAAGGGCAGCCATTATGGAAGATGACCACTCATTGGGTGTAAAAGTCACTGAAGATTTACAGTCATTGGGACAACGATAAGAGAGGCGGGCTTGTCACTGAAAATATTATGAAGTAAAAATCACATAGGAAAGCTATTCAGTAGGGCACCCATCACTGGGAAGGATTAGTCACTGGGACATTTTTCAAAGAAAAGGGCCTGTG